>NC_052052.2:76702305-76942305 GCF_903992535.2 Arvicola amphibius | reverse complement strand
AAAAGATTTGGCTCTGGTGTAAAATGACACTTATTTCAGTCTCTAAATCTATCTAAATTATGATATCTAGAATGTAATAAAGCATCAGTCTGTGAAAAGGAGAAGAAAACAGTTATCCATAAACATGAGCAAAATAGTTGAAAACAGAAACCCATGCATGTTGAAAAATAGTGGAAGTAGTAGATTAATATCATTTAGAAGCTAATTTATGTAGAAAAATAATTTGGAAGAAAGAAAAAGATGTTAAATGTACCAAAATTTAATGTGAAAAAAATAGCTTATAAAACAGGCTTAAATACATAGGCTTAAATTTAAATTTAAAGTACAGCATCTCAAACCAAGAATTAATTGGGTGGGTTTAAAAGCATAGCACACAGAACTGAATAAAAGAACAGTGAGTTTAATGACTATTCAGTGGAAATTATCCAAGTTGAAGAACACAGAGGAAAAAGAATAATGAAAAAGATAGATGTAGACCAAGATCAAATGATGAAATTTGATATTCAGAAGGCAGCAATAGGAAATAAAAATAGTAGAAGGTATCATGGCCATGGGTTTTCCACAACTGGTGACTGAGAACAAATCATGGATTCAAAAATATCTTTGCAATGTTTCCACATTGGTATTAATTCTAGGCAGTGCCCAGGTACTAGAGTTGATCACCAAATCTCCTGGTTTTTTCTTAAATCAGAATCTCTACTCCTTTTGTGGACAGCCCTGGCTGGCATCCTAACTCCAGTAATTCTTATTCTCTTTCAGGAGACAGCCCCGTGCTGAAGAAATCCAGGAAAAGAACTATCCATGCCTCCATCGCTTTCTTGCTTAAAATAAACTTTCCTCACATAAAGCCAACAAGGAGAGTGGTTATTGGATAATTTTAATAATAAATCACATATTAGGAATATAACCTACAGTAGTATGAATGTAATTGTCCCATATAGGCTCAAAGGAAATGGCATTATTAAGGGAGCATGGCTTTGTTGGAACTAACTGTAGCCTTGTTGGAGAAGGTCTCCTTTACTCAAGCTTCACTCAGATCATTTCCTGTTGCCTTCATGATCCAGTTGTAGCTCCTTCATTCTCAGCTCCTTTCCCAGCACAATGTATGACTGTGCCTCCATGTCCCACCACGATAATAATGGACTAAACTTCTAAAACTGTAAGCAACCCAATTAAATGTTTTCTTTTGTAAGAGTTGCCATGGTCTTCAGAGATCTCATGGACTGACAGCTATGGAGTCAGCATGGGAACAACCTAGGCCCTCTATATGTGGGTGACAGTTGTGGATCTTGGTCTTTAGTGGAGCCCTTAGAAGTCCTGTCACTGATGCATGAGCTGACTCTGTAGAACCTGTTCCTTATGCCCGACCTTCATGCATGAGGGAGTTCCTTGGTCCTGCCTCAGCTTAATATGCCATAGTTGTATGACTTCTGTGTGAAGCCTTAGGCCTTCTGAATAGAAATAGAGGAGGAGTGGATGAGGGGGGGATAACAAATCAAAATAACATTAACTGAATGTCAATACTGTGCAAAGCATTGTGCTATTTGAGGAAAAATATATAGCAAATAAACTCCTTATGCATTAAAAAGCAAAAAAAGTTAGCAGCCTGAGGGATTTTGTTCCAAGGATTCTGAGACCTTCCCAAGCATTATGGTAGGAATGTTGTGACTGATTATCAATATCTGCCTGAAGCAAGGAATGAGGGGATGGCAGCCAGCACCATGCATACCTGCTGCCCTAGCTGGAGGAAATATACATGTATACTAAAAGAGCTCATGTCCCAAAGAGTCTCTCAATCTAAGGAGAAAGACAGACAGATACAAAAACAATTGAGGCACAAGAAACAGAAGCTATGAGTGAAATATTAACAAAAGTCTATAATAATACTTCAGAGAAAAATATATTTTGGCAGTGTAGATTGTTAAAAGCCTTGCAGGGTAACCAATTTTTAGCTGGACTTTAAATAGAATTAAATCATCTGTGAGTACAAATACAAGTTAGACTGTAAGTAGCTTTTGAATTTGTCTGTGTATCACCACCTTTTTCTTCTCTTTTATTGCAAACTCTGAATTTTATTTTGAAGTTAGTTTTCTTATCACATAGTATAGTTAGAGTTGAGGATGCTAAGATTAAGCATTTTCTCCAAATTCTTCCTCTAATTCCTTTAGAATGATAGCCCTGCATCCCATGCTTTGTATGTTCCTACTTTTGACTGGGATCCATGTCCAGCACATATGAACAGAAAAGGATTCCCACTCCATTACAGTACATGGATTATTACCAGGATGTACCAAGTTGCCTTCCATGAAATATAATTTCTTCCCCCAACCATACAAAATACCTTTGAAATGAAGGAATATTTATAAATGCAATTTGTTACTTTTTTTGCACCAGACACTGTCTGATTAGATACAGGTGTAGGAATTAAAAGAAATTAAATATCCTATTATGTACCTGGCATCCAGGAAAGTATCTCAGAAAAGTGAAGAGGAGGTCTCTGTTCTGATTTTGCCTCTGCTTTCATCTGGAATTTCACAAAGAACTTCATTACTTCTGAGTCATCATGTTATCATATGTCAGGAGAGAGAGCTAGAGAAGATGATCTCTTTGTGGTACTGTGACATCAATTTCTTCTATGTCTATAAAAAAGGGTAATTCTATCCAAGCAAGTTCTATGGTCGGATGAGATGTTAGAAACAGACACTGGGAAGTTGTTTCAAGCCATTTTCTTTATGTCAATTGGGATTTCTGTTATTTCTGCTAGAAATATTGGAGACCTAAGCAGGTCTTCCTTTCCCTTTTTAAAAGAGAATATGGGAACTGCAAAATAAATATAAGCCTGATCATTGGCCTAGGAGTAGGCGGGAAGGAGAAGAAACGGAATGAGTTAAAGCTGTATCAATTCATAAGTCAGCCACTTGGTTTGAAAAATATTAAAAAATCAGTACATTATTGAGCACAGAACACAACAGAGTACCTTGCTGGAACTCTGAATTCTTGACCTTAACTTTGCTTACACTAAAAATTGTTGTAATGAATGCTCTAAAAAGATCAAGAAAAGGAATGGACGGACGGGCCGAGACATAGGAAGGTAAGATGTCTCCCTGTAACAGACAGTTTTAAATATTCTCCAGAAATTCAGAGATCTAGCCAGTAACTAAGAACTTGGCAAATTAGGGCTATATTTCATTTTGAAATTAAGTAATAAAAAATAAAAATAGTCACAAATCAAAACAAAATACTTGGTGAATCAGTTGAGGATAATTAATTAGTAGTCTTCTGTTGACTAATAATAGATATATGTGGAATTCATATAAGAAAGGTCAAATGAACTAGATGAGGTGGATTTGATTTCTTTCTTGACAAATTGGTGCTGTTGAAAATACCAAATGAATAAATAAACTTATAAAAGGAGAAGATAACAACACATGATTATACATTCTGTTTTAGTAAAGTTTCAAGAGACTACATCCTAAGAAAGGTAAAAATAGACAAAAGCATAGATAGGGGAGCACTACATGCCTGTTTGCAACTGAGAAAGTTAATTCTGACTTGACAGATCAGCAGGAAATATTAGAACATATTTGAATGGGTGAAATAGAAGATGACTTTGAAAGGTTTTCAAATCAGACAGTGATATTTGTGGCCTTAGAAGCTTTATTCAGAGGTATTGATAGCAGTAGAGAAAGGGGGTAACAATGTAGAATCTACCAAAATCAAGATCAAATGTCAACATAGCAAATGATTTAAATGAATAAATATCAGAACTTTATGAAAAAATGGATGAATGAGTGACTAATTCAAAAATCAAAAAAAAAAATCTTTCCAGATACATATGTGTACCTTAAACAAATTCTTATATATGTTCTAGGGAAAATTACATAAAATTCTATTTCAGGATTTTATTTCATTTTTACTCTAATTTAGTCAACAGTGTTTGAGAGTTGATTTCCCACTGCAAGCTTTGATTTTTTTCTAATGTCAGGAATCAAAAAAACAACTATTTTAAAAGACATTCATTATGGGGCTTGTGTAGTTCAACAGATTCTGTCACCAAATATTTCCCAAGAATGTCACCAAATCTAAGTTATATGAGCAGAAAACCTGAAAAACTGCTGGACTTTCTAGAGTCCTCCATTTGTTTCCCTGTGATAACCCAGCTGGTGACCCTATTGACGAAACACAGCTCTTCTCATTTGATGACAAAGAAGCAATGAAAAAAGGAGAGGTGCCACAGAGCCAGGTTGTGGATCCACAAGGTACCATGGTAACCTTTTCTGAGCATGTAGGTTTTCTTCTATACAGTGTAGGTGTTGCTTTCCAAACACAAGATATATTTTATTGGTTTTGTTTGCTTTTATTCAAAGTGATATATAGTTAATAACTCCTTCCCAAGTGTGCAGGCCCTGCTCTTCATAAGTAACATGAAAACTAGAAAAGATATAAAGAGAGTTCCCAAGAAGAACAAGAATATTTTCTCTAGTGTTAAATGATTCAAAGAACAAGGTTTAATGAAGAACTTTGTTCTTACAACTGAAATAAAAGTGAGTGTATCTCTTCTTGCAGGCTGCATTCACATTCCTTCACCTTTTTCAGGTATCACTCTAGGGAATGTATGTTGTGGCCCTTGCTTGATACATCCCAAGGAGTTTTATGTTTAAATTCAGCTCACATATGGATTCATAGGACTGTGTCTTTCTCTTCTAAGAATTTTCTTTTGACCTATAGCACCTGCAAGGCAGCAGATATTGTGATACTTTAGAATTCATCATTGCGATCATTAATGTTCCTATAATTCCCCATGGCTACCAGATTCAGTTGCAGAGTGACTTGGAACATAAATGTCAGTATCCAGAGTAAAAGCCATAGGCAAGATGACTGATAGATGAGGTAAAGCGCATAATCCAGGAACTGATTGACTGGGTCCAAATTATATGGCATACCCCGAGGTCTCCAGACCAGTGTATGTAGTTAACATCATACCATGGATCTATTCCAGTTTTTCAGAATGTCAAAGCAGACGGGCAAAACTGCGATGGATAACCCTAATAGGTAGGATGAAAAGGAAGATGTCTACCTATTGGCTGGTTTTTGTGTACATGGTATGAGGACTGAGAGAAGGGGATGAAGGCAAGATGTCCTAGTTTGCTTCCTACTACTTGATGGAAGACCAGGACCCAAATCTACTCAATGAGGAAAGGGTTTATTTTTGTTCATAACTTAAAGTACATCATGAGAGGAAATCAGGGCAAAATCCCCAAGGTTAAAAACTAAGGCAAAGGCCATGTACCACATGCCCATGAGTGGCACCACCCACTGTGAGTTGTGGCCATCTCACATCAATCATTAGACAAGAAAATGTTCCCCGGTCTTGCCTAGATGTCATACTGATGGAGATAATTCCACAACTGAGGTTTCCTCTTCCAAGGTGACCCTAGAGTTAATTTGAAATAATAATAATAATAACCAGGAAAATATCTGGGTTATTATTAAAAGTTTCAGTCTTTAATAAATACTTAGAAACAATTTTATATGTTTGATAACAGGTTCCTTACTGTTATAAAAATTATGCAAATATTGAGGTAGGGACCAGAACAAATATGTGAACACATGAATAGAAATATAATACATTTATTTAATGAAATATGTGCTATGGGCACGTGTATGAATGGGGCCCATGGTAGCTTGGAGGATGTGAGCAATTATTGACAAGAAGGAAACAATTTGTGAGGGTCCTAAGAATAAAGTAACTAGGGGTATTGTGAGTCAGTACTAATGCCAGTCTATGAAATGAGTTCAATGTGGTGGGCACAGTGTGGTATAATTTGATACTGGAGAAGTAGATGTTAATAAATTCAGGCCAGATATCATGGGCTACAAGGAGCAATTTGATATTGGGTAATAAGGAAACCACTGTAATCTCTAAATAGTTGAGTCATTGATGGGTTTCCTGAAAGAGTAAATTGAATGTGTGGGGTGTCTTTAACATATGTAAAAACACAGAATGCTTTAAGTTTACAATGGATAAAGTTTCAGAGCCTTTTAAGTTCTTTAAATGTGAATGTGTTACCTTGTTAGTAAGTATGGATGGCTACAAGAAAAGAGGAAGTTTTTGTTAAGAATTCTTTATATATCAAGGACTGTGACTAAAGTTTACAACTCTCATTTCATTTAAACTTTATAACATTTCTGCAGAGATGAGATATATCTCACTAATAACAGATTAAAAATATTTCCTTTATAAAATGTACTTATTTGTTTAGCTATAGATTCATCCATGGCATCATGCATCCATTCATCTGCCCCCACCATCAGCCATTAGCTTATTTGTTCACCCACCAAACATTTCCTAAGCATCTACAATGAAGGTACATTGTCAGATATCAGAATTATGTTTGTGAACAAGATGTAATCCATATTCTGGAAGAATTTTTGGTCTAGTAAATTTCAAATTGTGAGGCCCAGATTACAGTTTAGTGGAGAATGATCTCTGATGTGAATATACCTATGGTGTTTCGAAAGCATGAGAAAACTCAGTCTCAAAATTATAGGTGAGAAATGTTATCCAAGTCCTCAAGTGTGTTCTCCAGAGGAGATATGACTTTGAGACACAAATAATCAGGTAGGATTTTTTGTAAACTCTCTGAAAACATGTGACTCCCCTTGCCTGAATACCACCGAAGTTTGTTCGCAAAATATGCCACATAAGTGCAAACAAGGCTACCAGACATCAGCTGCCCTCACCTACACCACTTCTCAGCCTGGAGACAGACTTGTGTGGAAACCCTGTGCTCTTGAGACTTTATAAGAACCTGCCCAAGACAGCTCTGTGCTTAATGATCTCTGCTGTGGCAGAGGGGCACTTGGCACTTCAGTTGATAGAAATGGCCCCTCAGGCAACACTAAAAATGAAGTGTACAGGCTGCCAGCACTTTGGAGCATGGAGCATGAGAGAAAGAAATCTGGACTGAGTGAGGAAGAGCTATTAATTACAATCTTAGCTCAGTACTCAGACTGGTGAGAAGTGCGTCTCCCAAAAAATAACCTCACTTATCTCAGCTGTGGTGCATAGCCTAATCGGGCCATCCCCTGTGATCAGATTAGTGACTGTCCCAGTTTTCATTAGAAAATTTCATCCAGTGACTGATGGAGGCAGATAAAGAAACCCAAGGCCAAACCTTGGCTTATACTCAGGGATCCCTGTTGAGGAGAGGGAGGAGGGATTGTAGAAAAGACAGTGTCCTGGAATATTGCAGGAAACCCCACAGAAACCTCTAGCCAGCCTGATTCATTGGAAATTACACAGTCTGAGTCGACAACCAGGGAGCTTGCATGGTACTGATTTAGACCCTCTTCGTATATGTGATAGTTATATCACTTGGCCTATATGTGGGACTTCTGGCAGTGGGAGCAGGTCTGTCCCAGATTCTTTGACTACATTTTAGGAACCTAGTCCTCATGCTGTAGTGCCTTGTCACCCTGAATATAGGAGGAGGGACTTGGTCTTATGGCAGCTTGATATACCAAGTTTTGTTGAAGCCCAGGAAAGACTTGTCCCTTTCTGAGCAATTATGGAGAAGACACAAATTGGAGAAGCATCAGAGGGAAGAAGAGGGAGAGAGTTGGAGGAGAGGATATAGGGAGGGCTGCAGCTGGGTTGTAAAATTGATGAATTCATTATTTTTTAAAAAAAAAGAGAAGGAAAGAATACAGTCACCTTATGTTCCATCTCAGAACTGAGAGGGATTGCTGGGACTACATGAACACACAACTCATTCACACAGACACACAGATACACATAATTTGTATACAATACACAACCCAATATTAATTAATTCAAATACTAATTAATTGCCAGCTCCTCGACGCAGCTTTTGCCTTGTGTCTTTCTTTCCTTTCATTCCTACAATGGCCTCTTTTGTTGTAACAATACAGTCTTTTCCACTGCATACTTCACATGTTTTCTCCAGACTCTTTGCTGACTTTTAACAAGCCTATGCAAAAGGGCATGTTACTTAGAAAAGATACTATTTTGCATTAACATATTTCCCCTCCACTGTGATCCTAGGAAAGGAGCCAGCATTCCTGGCTTGCCCTTTGAGGAGAATTATTATACATCATTCATCCTTGAAAACCACAAGGAGGAAAGTATCGTGTTTTGTGTGTTTGTTTGTTTTCTGAAGAGGGGTGAAAAGAGTAGCATAGGAGTACAGGAGGATGTGCGCCTATGCACACACTTTAGCTGAAGCTAGGAGGTAGACCCTGGCCATTAGGAACCCTGAGCCAAGAAGCGAGTATGAGTTTCCCATCTCTGCTCAGTGTGAAAAACTATTATGCAACGGATCCTTGAGCCTTTTGGCATCATAAAAATTGGTGGCAAGCTCCAATATAGTAGTCAAAGTACCAACCACACAGGGAGACTCTGGTGATTTGAAACAATGTGACCCCCAAAGGGAGTAGTGTTGTTAGTAGGTATAGTCTTGTTGGAGTTAGTGTGTCACTGTGCGGATGGACTTTTAGGTTCCTTTTCTCAAGCTTCACTCAATGTGACAGTCAGTCAACTTTCTCCTCCTATTTTCTGGTCAAGATGCAGCCAGCACCATGTCTACCTAGATGCCACCATGTTTTCTGTCATGATAATTGTAGACTGGGACTGCTCTTTTATTCCTAGTTGCTCAGACCTGAATAGTCACACAGAAACTATATTAATTACAACACTTTTTGGCCTATTAGTGCAGGCTTCTTAACTAACATATCTTACATTAACCCATTTCTATTAGTCTGTGTATCACCAAGAGACTGTGGCTGGAAGAGGTTCAGCGCCTTTCTCCTTTTGCAGCTACATGACATCTGCCTGACTCTACCATTTTTCTTCCTACATTAAGTTTAGTTTTCCTGCCTAGTTCTATTCTGCCCTACCATACGCCAAAGCAGCTTCTGTATTAACCAATGGTAATAAAACATATTCATAGCATACAGAGAGGAATTCCACATTAGAGGATAATGGACTGAACTTCTGAAAATGTAAGCTACAACCTCAATTAAATATTTTTTATAATAGTTGCTATGGTCATGATGTCGCTTCTTAGCACTAAAACCTCGAAGTAAGACAGAGCCATTGTGCATATTGCAGTGGACAAAGGAATGTTTTCCTCCCCAATTTTCTAAAGATTACTCCACCCTCAAGGCAGGAAAAAAGTAGCAGAGAAGGGGACATTTGCAAATCTCATAACCATGTCTACTGACACTACTCTTCAACCTACAAAAATGAGTTAGTCTTTGCAGAGATATAAACAAGTACAGATCATATTAACTCAGGCTTATACACAGGGCCTCCAACATTTACTCTTGAGAATACATGCATGTGCATGTATGTGTGCACATTTACAGATATGCGTTTTGTGAGTGGATTGATTCAGGGACAGGGATGCTGTGGGCCTGTTGAATCTCTTAGATCTTTACATGAAAGTAATGGACTTCTTAGAAACCCAAATTAACATTATTGAATAGCATAGGAAAAAAAAAGAATTGAGGAGGGAGAGATGAAGACAACCAGGAAGCAAAGCCTCCTGATTAAGGGCCAGGATTTTCCTTTTTTACCACAGGCATCATCAAGGCCAACATCAGATTGGGTGACTGCCTGCAAGGCATTTTGGAAACCTCATCCCCAATCTAAATCCTCTCCTCAGCAATTCTGCAGAACCCTGGATCTTCTCCCACATGTCACTCTTTGGGTTGAAGCAAAGTGCTTATGTTTAGAAAGCAGTAGGAAGTGAAATGTTTATGTATTAACTCTTTATGCAGTAAATGAGTTACATCTTCTGCCTAGAGATGGGGCTTCATTTTTTTGCATCTAGAATCATGCTAGTCAGTCTGTAAATGTATTTACCTCTCTCTTTTGGCATCCCAATTCTCATTTACAAAATGCTCTTGTTTGTCTTAGCTTGTTTGGAATTTTGTGCTCTTGTTTTGCACATATGTCAGTATGTGACACATATAGTGTTCATATATACACTATGTAATGTATGGACCATGGTATGGTAAGAGCATTAAATGATATTCAAGTAAAGTGGATGCTCAACTGATTCTCTCAGAGTCATCACTGTCATCAGCACAGCATCACTGGTCAAGAGCCTATGCATATTGTGTCTGGGGATTTACAAGTTTCCTAACTGAAGATCAAGAAAGATGAGCAATATGATGAATTAATTAATTTATGGAGAAGAAATAGTAGAAATTTTCCAAAGGCTAAAGAATATTCATAAGAAAAGGCAAACCTATGTAGAGTAGAGTCCTGAGTCAAAGGTGATATGTCAGAGAACATCCTCACATATGCATGGCTGTGTGGACATTGATGCTGCTGCAGTAAAGAAAATTCCATTAGTCTTTACAAGTTAAAATGAAGAAGATATCACCAAATGACTGAAGAGGGAGTCTCCATTGTGTGCAGTGATTACAATTAATGAATAAAGAAGTTGCCTTGGTCTGTTGATAGGGCAGAACTTAAGTACATAGGAAAGGACTGGACTGAATGCTGAAGAAAAAAGGCTGGAGCCAGAGACACCATGGAGCTGTCGGCACCGAAGACAGACATGCTGACACTTTGCTGGTAGGCCACGACCTCATGATGATATACAGATTACTAGAAATGGGTTAAACTAAGATGTAAGTGTTAACCAATACAAAGTTAGAGCTACTGAGCCAAGCAGTGATTTAATGAATACAGTTTCTGTGTGATTATTTCTCGTGTAAGCTAGCCAGGATGCCAGGAAGAACAAGCAGCTTCCTCCCTCCAACAAATAACATTTATTACCTCAGTAGTCCCTTTCTAAGTTACCACCATAGCCCTCCAATTTTGCAGCCTGTGGGCTCACACAAATTTCAACAATAAGCAGTACCAATTCTCTAATGATCCAGAAGAAAAAAAATGTTCATAGAAGGAGGGACCTTAGACAAGTTCACACAGACAACCAGCTCCAGTCTTAGTACTGGACCTCAGCTTATTAGATTCATATTCTAGAGAACGTTACATTGCCACAGGGTCACAAAGCAAATTTCAGGTCTAACCAGTGACACAGTTATCTATTACCTTCAGTTCTCTTGCAGCTTGCCTCAGCTTTATTTCTATTTCCCAGTTAACTAGAGACCAAAGAGGTCCATTCTGCCTCCTGTTATCATAAATCAGGTAGCTGATCCGGATGGTTCCTGAGGACTCTCTGCTTTTAATGATCTGTGCTCACCCGGATCACGTGTCATAGAAGCTGTCAGCTGTCCGAGTGGGAGGAGAACACAGCATGACAGGTGGTGTCCCTGACTCTAGTAGGGAATTTGGCAGGGCTCTCTCTCCTGTTGGGGACAGGGAGGGTTGAGGCTGACAGGAAAATATGCTTAATTTGGTCCTAATCTATGTTTCATCAAGAAAAAGGAGAAAAGAAGGAGGGCACTTCAAGTCAGTGCCATAGGACTCCACAAAAACTGTCTGTGATCTTCTGAGCCCCGGGCCCCCCAGGCCTCACCATGCACAAAAAGCCTGGAAATGACTCAGGAGAGCCCCAAACTGTATTTCAATGTTCTCACTAAGATTCAAGAAGGACACTATTTTTAAGATAAAAATACACTGGAATTATTCAGAATTTTAATGACTCAAGTTCTCTATGCCACAACCAAAAGAATCTTCCCAAAATAATAACAAAAAATGGGTCATGTCATTTTATTCTTTAAAATACTTCACAATCCCTACTGTTTGCCCACTACTCAGGTGGATGTAGACTTTGAGGATCCTATGACCTTCTCCCGGTGTTTTCTCTCTATTCATGGTAATTCTTTAATTTCTCAACAGACTTTGCTCATTTTTGTCTATACTGTTTTTTTTCCTCCCTTTGCCAGCTACCACTGGCCTTCCTTTGGAGATGTAATTCATGATTGTGTAGTCAGAATGCCTCTTTTGTCTCTCTTTAGTCTATATTGTGACTGTCTCTAATACTCTTTCTCATGAAAACGTCATTTTTCCTGTCAGCATTTCCCTAAGTTTGTAATTATATGTTCCTTTGCACTTAAATGCTAAACTCAAATTATTCCCAAGCCTTGTGAGAACAAAAGTCATCTTTATCTGTTACTTCCCTAAAATGCAAGTTCCAACACAGTGCCTGGAAGACACTTAACATTGAATCAAAGACAGTTCTTTGTTTGAAGAGCAATGTATATTCACTGTGTTCCCACTAAGAATTACCACCTAATATATGCTTCCCAGATTTCTTTCCCAAATGCTTTCATGGTGACTTGGACATTTATATAATTGAGGGCATGCTAGCATTTTTCCCAAAAGAAAGCTGCTTCAACTGTATAAAATGTAGAGGTTGGCAGAGATATGGATGGAGCATTATTCTAGCAGTATAAGCTTGTTTATTCAGAAGTGAGTCTAATTTCCAGGCAAGTATCTGTTTAAATTTTAAGTTAAATACATGTGGAAACAAAGATTCCTGGATATTTTGGTTAGATAAGCACAAAGAAACGAACTTCTGGAGTCTTCACTTTGCTCTACTAAGTTATCTACAAGGGAGAAACAGGAATGGCTCACTTTAGAAATAGGCAACAGGGCAGAATAAATGTCTGTAGAAATTTTGAAATACATAATAAGCAAGACATTAAATATAGTTTCTCAGTTTCTATTTAAATAATTCTATTTACAATGCTCTTCTATACCAGGATGTAGCATCCTTCCTCCTTAAAAACAGACTTATTCTCCAGATTCCCATATCTTTATCCTTGAATGTTTATCCAAAGTCCTCCTTATTAAAGAAGCTGATCTGGTCAGACTGTAGAACTGACCATGTAATGAGGCATAAGCCCTCATTCTGACAAGATCTCAAGGAGCCTTACTTTACCCTCTGGGAACACTTGAGACAGAATTTTGAGTGACAGAAACAGAGCATTGGATACAGATGAAAGGCAAAGCTTGCTCCTAGACCATCTGGGTTCAGATCTTAGCTTTGCACTTCAAAATTGAATTAAGGTTGGATAACTAACTGGACCTTTCTGAGCCCAAATTAGTTGGAAAATTGGGAATGACAAAAATGACTGAGCTTAGAGTACTGCTTTGAAGACGAAAAAGGTACTCTAATGTTACCCAAGAGTATGCACCTGCACAAGAAGAGTAGAGTCCTTTCTGGGTTGCATGTATTTTATGTTCTTTTTTTCTTAGCACCTGGTTGCCAGTTGTTCAGTAAAATTCAGGTTGTATTGGATTATCTATCTTTGACTTCATTATTTCAGGAGAACTTCATTCCACTTGAAACTGCTAGTTGGAAAGGGGTGAAACTAAAATACTCTCATATCTACCAGAATGAATCCCAGAAGTCTTTTGCAGAAGCTGTTGAAGAAAATATGAAAATCTTCATGTTTCTATCTAGACTTGTGATTCAAAAACAGATTTGAAATAATGGAGTAGGACTGTTGCTATTTCTCAACAGGGACAAAAACTATGTATGTAAAAAACAGTAGTGAAACATGAGGGTTTTTAGGACTAAGTATAAGAGACTGGATTTTCTCCTCCTAATGCTAGGAAGAGTTGGGAGTACCATTTGAGTAGAACAATTTCTTCCTTTCTTTGTAAGCATAAAGCCTACAGTAAGGTCTGAGCACATTCATGTTATCTTACATTGCACAGTGTATCGTGCTAATGCATTTATGCCCTCATGTTTGCAGAGAGAACAGTATATCTTGCAAATGTATTTATGCTCTTGTGTTTGTAGACAGAGCAGTGTAGGCAGCTACAAGTTTAGCTGCATGGCTACCAAGAACCTGTCACTGCCTAAGTCATTTCTCATAGAACATGTCATTTAACCACTGGAATAATCTTCCACAATATTCTCATCTTTCATCTTGGAAAGCTGACTTGTAAGATAAAGCCACCTGTGCAAGTTACACACATCTTACTGGAAAGGGAAGAAGTATCAAAACCCAGGTACATAGAAGTATGGAATATGCAGTCAATATCGCAGTATTTGTGTACTCATTTTAAAAGAGCCATGGGAAACTGTGGATATGTGCCCATTTTAGAGCAAGAAACAGCTTGAGGAAGAAAATGATGATCATCCTTTATCATATAACAGTTTGGCAGATACAGTTGAGTCTGAGGTGCAATACAGAATCGACCAGTTACAAAATCCACTGTGAATGGGAATGTCTTGAATCCTGTGTATTTCCCAAGAAATCTGGGCACAGAAGCAGGGTTTGTAAGTAATCTCCCATGTATGAAGCGTTTGTCTATTATGCATCATTGACAGGATTTTGAAAGCCTTCTTTAATGAGCTCTGGTTACTGTTTTCAAAAACAAAAGCTTTGTTCTAGATCCTTGGGGTACCAGCTCTCTGGTAAAGTGGAATTTTCCGGTGATTGCATAAACTGATTTCTGAGTGACAATATCCTCCCACCTAGCACCTGGAGCAGGCTCAGGATTCAGGTTCTATGCACTGCCAAGAAATTCCTGAGTCCTAGAGTCTGGGGGCTGGGCAGGCATGCTTTATGTGGGTAGGTGAATGTGCTGAATCCTGTCTTTGAGAACTGTGGTGCACTCTGCTCCAATAGCAGAGAACAACACAGAGACGCCCACTCTGTCCTGCAGTCCCTTGCTAAACAGGAACGTTCCAGCCCTAGAACACATTAGTCATAATGATGACTACCACTGACTTTATGCAATGCAAGATGTAGGACATAACAGTGAAGGGGAGGCCCCTGGGTGTGATCCATACTAGTCTCAATAGTTTGCTGATAATGAAACCAATGTCCAGAGAAAAACATTGATATCTGGAGCTGTGTGGGGCTCCTCAAACTCTCATGGGTATCTATGCAACAAGAAGACTGGCTCCACTCCAAACCACCCTATTTGACTCCTGGCCACTGTAATTATGCTCCTTCATTCATTCAGAAGAATACTTCAAAAAGCATTCTCACAAGTGATGACACTGACCTACATGCGGTTATACAATACAAAATCAAGTATCTTTTTGATGCATACATTTACAGATTTCACCAAAGTCACCCCCTCAGTGACGCCTTCACAAGTCATTCCAGACTTACATGTTTGTCTTCAATCTGTGTATGTGTTTCAAGAATTATAATATATATTATCAAGAACATAGGGATGCCTGACAAATATTTCCTAATTCTTAACTCATTCAATCATCCACAAACATTTGCTAACAATTTGTCATGTACAGTGTCTTATATTGCTTTTTTTTTTAAAAAAAAAACATGCACTGATTAGAATTAAGGGTCTTAGCATCTACACACACACACACACACACACACACACACACACACACCTGTATGTAATACATAATCTTCTCAAATCTAGTCCAAATTCTTTGGTGATGATAGGGAGTACATGTCACAAACTACACAGATAGGGCAGCATTTGTAAAGCTGAGAGAACACCTCTGTATGAGATGAGCTGAGAATGGATGGAGATGTCAAACTCAAAAGGACAGGAAAGATTGGAAACACATTGGCAGTATGAAGAATGGTGGGAAAATGGAACAATCTTAGACAACAAGTAATACCAAATTCATCCTAAGGAATATTGCTCTTCCTTTTCTTGACCATCATGGTTAGCTCCCACTGATATATCTTAGTTCTTTTTTCATTGTTCAACCGCTTACTCATTGTACTACAAACATAGTGGACTCCATCTTGATCCTTGATCTTCTAAACTGTGTCTAAGTGACAGGATCTCTGTGCTTGCTTTTCTCTGCCTGTATACAGATACTCAAAAAGCCCACCCTAAATTGAAAAGTAATTGAAAATGCATGTACTGTGCACATTTACCTACCAAAAATTAAAAGCAAGCAACACAGTGCATGATGTAATATTAGTTAATTACCTTTAGGTGACTGTGGCTGACTAGAAGCTTAGGAAGCTGTAGCTGACTGAATTTAACACTGCCACTGTTCAATAGACATATATCATATCATATATCATATCAAATCATAACATATCACAAGCCTTAAAGTAGGTCAAAATATATAGTAAATACATAGTACACTTGCACTATAATAGTAAAGGCCAAAAAAACGTTAAGTCAAACTACCAAAATTTAGCATCCTCCATATTACATTTAAGTCATCCAAACAGCTGAAGCATTTCACTCAGGTCTTATCCAAATGTCACCAATTTATGTAAAATAACCTACAGTTATATTTAATCCTTTCTTCTTGGTTTATTTTTATTCACAAAACTTACACTACCTGTCATTATGACATATCCACATTTATTTATATCATAATTATATGTCTTTTTGAAGATATGGAACTTTTCTTCAAGCACATCTGTGTCCTTGGTACCTACTCATCAATTATAAGCACCTTGGTAAATAATTTGTTAAATTAAAGATGGAATGACTAGGCTTCTTTTATCCCTAAATCATAATCATTCATTATCACCTAAGTTTTTTGGGGGGTGGGGGTGATACAAAAGGACAAAACAGCAACAGCTCTTATCCTTTAGGAATTTTCAAAATGACCTGATAAATATCTGTACCTATGTAAGTTCAGAGATCTCACAACAAAGAAGAAAAGCTTTGGTGTGATTAAACTATACACTTAAGGCTAGATCTTCCCAGAGCCAGAGAGAAGTTTTAGATGGAACCCTGAGAACAAAGACCAGGAAGGACTTAGCATAACATAGAAATAAACACACACCCTATAAACACTTGAGTTACTGAATAAATTGTGCATTTTGTTCATTTCTTTTCAGAAGTTCCTTACCTATCTTTACTAGCAAGATGGAATACAAGGTGAAATACTGACTATGAGGGCAAACTGAGCTGGGAGCAGAGAGGGAAGGAATAAACAAGCACATACCTTTATTTATGAAGTACCATATGGACCATTTTCCTCTCATGGTGAATAGTGCTCATACTATGAGACTTTGCGAATACTAGATCAGCAATGCCTCGTCTTTATGAAGTGGCTGGATCCTGTGGGAGCTGAGACCATTTCATAGACATGTTCTTATTCATTCTGTTTCAGGCCTATTTTATTACACAATGGTTTGTTGTTCCAAAAGATGCATTCTTAGAATTATTCATTCTCCTGTTGTAGTTACAAAGATTTACAAATCATCATGAAATGGCCCCATAATTACTACTGCAGGAAAGAAGGTGTGTGGAAGTGGGCTTTCTTTGTGCTTGTAATATATGAACTCTTCAGATATTAGGAAACTTTTAATACCCATCTTAGAAAAGAAGGAACACATACACTGAGACATAGCTGCACCCATATAATGTGAAAATAAAGGTGGGAGAAAAGAACATTAATTCTCCACCACATTAGCTAAAGTTGTAAAAGTAGTAACAACTAAGCAGTGGGGCTTGAGATGTAGGATAGTCACTTACAGAATAGACTTGAAAGCAAAAGGTAATGGGAGCATTCCTGAGCTGAGGATCCCAAGGCGGAGGTTCTTCATTTGCTTTATATGTGGGCAACTACTATAGTCTTCGTCATGCTCTTCACTTTTCTGCAGCTTGGTTTCCTTCCCTGACATCAGGATGATCCATATTCCTTACATCAGCAAGATTTCACAATATGTGGCTTTGCTTTGACAACAAGACCAAGGAAACTACCATGGCTGCTTCTCACTCTTGGTATTAAATAATAGAGTAACAGACACACCTTTCTTCCATGTTTTGTAGATCAATACAACTTGTATTCAGCATCTTTCAAATTAGTTTTGATTTAATGAATATTTGTTCAGTATTTACTATATTGGGGACACAGAAGTAATGCTAGAGCACAGAGAATTTGAAAATGTGAAAATTCCATAGGTATAAATGTAATCCAATCATTACATACATAATTACAGAAGTTATAAATATATGTAAAATGTTAAGAAAACCAAAATTACTGACTCAGTACTAAAGAGTGCCCTTGGAAGACATAATATGATCTGAATGTAAATAGATAATTAATAAAGTTGGCTAGACATACTAAACAAGAAAATGATAGAACAAGGAAAGGCAACACATTTAGTAAAAAGGAACATTTGTAAAAATACAGAGGGGTGTAAGAGACTTAGAAAATCTCAATAAAATGTGGGAAAGGGACAGTTGGAAGCCATGCTGGGAAAACAGATGTGAATCATATGCATTGTCTAAGTATTGTTCAGCCTTGGCACTCATAAACTCATAGAATCTTCCCTACAGGCACCGGGCTCAAACAAGCCAGGCTCTCCTAACAGCTATGAATGGGGAAAAAGCTCATGGAGCCCTACCACTTTTTGTTGATCTACTGACAACTAACAGATTTTTAACAGTAGGAGAGACATAGGATGTAGCTCTTTAACTACTAGTGACTCCACCAGATCTAACAGGTAGTTTTAAACCAAAAGTGTTCCCTGGTTGCATTCTGTGTAACACAAAACAAACAAACAAACACCAGTAATGAAGATAAAGAAGAGATTTGTAATGGCACTGGGGGACTGGCAGTTTTGGGGGGCGGGGAGGAATGGGTGTAGAGAAAGTAAGCAAAATGCACTCTATACTATTATGAAAGTGTCAAAAAACAAATTTTATTAATAAAATTTAGAACTCCTCAAAACCCATTCTTTAATTTTAGATTTTGCCTTATAAGCAACAAGTGTTGTTAGAAGTTCTTAGTAGTGAATGGTCATGTTTTATCTTTGAAAAGCACTTTATAAATTACCATATACTTCACTTAGTGAAATATAGCTCATGTTATTCTTGATCACAAATCAAATGGAAGTTTAGGCAAGCCAAGTCAACTGCACAGAACAAAGTGAATCTTCTTTCTTTAAAATATATTGTTATTATATTTTATTTAAGTCTATACAATGAGGATATCCTACAAATTATATAGTGCTTGTAATTTTCATTTTTTACATAACTCTTTATTGATTATTTGGAAATTTCACATCATGTGCCCGAATTTCACTCACCTCCCAGCCCTTCCATATCCACACACACTCCTAGAGTATGCACCCCAAATTTAATTAAAAGCAAAACAAAAGAAAAACAAATAAAACAAAAACCACACCTATCTTCTCCATGTGCCAACACTTGTTCATTCATCCTCGTGGCACTGGGAGCTGTTGTGTGCCACTCAGTATACCCTGTTGAGAAATCAATCCCACCAGAAAAATGTTTCCTTGGTTTTGTTCAAGCCCTCTAACATACCATCATCACTGGGCCATCATTGAAACCCCTCTCAGATATCCCACTCCGAGTCATGGAGATCCCACAGCTGTCATTCTGCAATGCCGTTCCCTTCATATAATCCAGCAAGTCATAGATGAAGCAGATGCTAGGTTGGAACAATCTAAGGCCCAGTATGTGGGTCTGGGGGATAGCTGAGCTTGTTGGTCCAGGTCATTGGGATTTCCCCATCAGGACAAGGACAAAAACAAGTCTCCTATGCCTATGCCATTGGTATAAGCTCTTCCCCATTCCATGGTGAGGGGTTGGACTGTCTCTCCTGAGTTTGCTGGTCAGCTCTGACATGGGGGAGGGCAACTCTCATGCTGCAATGTACTGCCAGGGTAGGGCCAGCTATTACTGTGCCAGTGAGGGGTAGGGCTGGCCCAGTACAGCCCTCAAATTTCAGCATGTGTGGTTCCTATGACCCCCATTGGTAACATGAGCCATGGGCATCAGCCCAGACCTGGCTCTTGTTGGACCATGGACCCAGATATGGCCCATGGTAATAGCCCAGGCTACATCATGACCCCATATGGCTGAGCTGGCTGCCCTCCCACTAATGACAGCATGCCCTCAGACACCAACATGGCCATAGGTTGTGGTCTAGACCCCGGGTGTCCATGTGTTCTTCGATGATACCATGGGCCATGGACATCAACATAGAACCTGGATGTGGTAGGACCATGAACCAAGAAATGACTCTTGGTAGCAGCCCAGGTTTGGAAATCACAATGGCCCCAAGTGGCAGTGGAAGCTACTGAGATTGGTGTGGCCCTGGTGGCTGTGAGCCTCTCAGAGACCAACATGGCCCCATTTGGAGGCCCAGACTCCTGGTATTGGCATTACTTTGGATGGTTGGCTATAATAGGGCCATAGACCCAGACATGGCCTTTTGGTAGCAGCCCTGACCCAGACAAAACCATAATCCCAGTGACAGCAGGATATCCATGTGGACTTTGATGGCACCACAGGTGACAGCCATCCTAGACCCCAAGTATGGTAAAATCACAGACCAGACATGGTCCCTTGCCAGCTTCCCAGGCTCAGATGTTATCATAGTCCCAAGTGACATTACAGGCCCCTTTGATCAGCATTGTTCCTGTAGCAGAGTGGCCATTACTCACCAATATGCCCCAGGTGACTGCCAGACCTCTGGTATCAGCATAACCTTATTAGAGCCATGGAAATCAGCCTGGCTATAGTAGGGCCACAGACACAGACAAGGCCCTCAGCAGTACCCTGAACAGGTCAAAACCGTGGCCCAATTTGGCAGCAGTAGTCACTCAGTTTTGCATACCCCTGGTGGCAACATGGCCCATGGGCAAGAACATGGCCATAGGCTTTTGTCTAGATTGTGGTTGGCATCCAAGTGGCCTTTGGTAGCACCACTGTTCTTGGACATCAATATAGATCACAGTTGTGGTAGGACGATGAACCCAGACATGCCCTTAGTAGCAACGCTGGCATAGACAATACCATGACCACAGTGATAGCACTGCTTTAAGACACCAACATCACTAGATGCCATGTGACTCAGGCTGGCAAAACACACCCACAGGGCTGCCTGGGCCCTCATAGGTTAGCCTGTCTGAGCATTCATATGTCCACCTGTCCCCTGTGCCATGAAGCAGGTCACTGTCAAAATAGGATGAGCAAATATATGATGGTGAAATGGGAGAGAAAGAGAGGCAGAATGATTCCTGTGCTGTGGTAAGAGACAGGGCTGTGAGAAATGGGCATATGTTGTCCTGCTTGCCACTCAGGACCACAGTGACATCCAGGCATATGCTGTTGTCTATGGCCATGATGGGGTCTGTGATGATATCCATGACTCACATTGCCACTAATGTTTATTTCCTAGGTGTGTATACAATGTGTTTTGTGCTCCTTATAGAATCCAGCTTTTAATTTTTAAATTAAAATATAATATTATTTCACTCTTTGTCCTTCCCTCCTTTCAGTCCCTCACATTTTCTTTGCTCCCTTTCAAATTCATGGCCTTTATTCTTTAATTGTTATTATTACGTTTATAAAAATAGAAATATATCTATAACCTGCTCAGTCCATTTGGTGTTGCTTGTAAATAAGTATCACAATCTTTTAATAGACTCTAATAAATATCTACCCAAATCTATTTTCTTATTCAATATCTTACATAGATTATTATTCCTCTTCTACGTGGGCACCAAGTTAAAGTCAGTAAGTCACTTGCTTATGATTATGTGGTTTTATACTCACTCTGGTCTTCTGACTTTGGTTAGAGGCCCTCTCTTTTCTAAAGGGAAAGAGAAGAGTAAATCTGGAGAAGATGGGAAATGGGGAAGGGAACTGGGAGAAGTGGAAGGAGGGGAAACTGCACTTGACATGTATTCTGTGAGAAAAGAAAAAAATGTAATGGAAACAAAAAAGATAAGATACTCTTTTCTCTAGACCAGCTCTGGCAAGGTTTTGCTGGTCCTCTAGCTTCCTTAGCAATTGTAGTAGTACCAACACAGGTATAATTTACAGCAAATATCCTGTGTGTTTTTATACCTTCTGCCTTTTCAACAAGCTCACATGTGCTTACTTGTGCCCACAACATGCTAGCCAATACAGGCAATTGTGTGAAGACAGCATTTTTAGTCTAGTTTGAGGATACTGTGGAATGAACACATTTTTCTCTCCAGAATTCATCTGTTGTGGCCTGCCTCCCATTGAGGTCTAATCAAGAGACGTGATCGTCCATGACCATTTGGTCCTCTGGAACTATTACTCTTAGAAGGAACATGTGGGAGTTTATTCACATGTATCCCCTCCACAGCCCTCTGCTTTTATCATGGACACCATGTTTTAAGTCTACCCTCCTCACTACTCAGTCTATGGGTTATTAGTCACAAAAGCCATAGAAAAAAGGCAAATGCAACTGCTGCCACAATGATATATTTTCATTAACTGTTTTTCTTCTTTTCTACACATACTACAACTTTATCCAGGTACCTATAATGGATCAGCCATTTCCTCATTCTCTGTGAAGTTTATATATGGACTTTTCTCAGCTTCAACATAAGAAGTGACTGGTTCCTCACCAAAATTATTGGTTGAAAAATTGTTGAACATAGAGAATCACTTCAGATGTGTGTAATATAACAGAGTATCAGGACAGAATGCCCATGAAATTATCTTCTTGTTTTAGATTTGTTCATCTTGTCTGCCTTCCTAGCTTGGGATCTCCTTTTAAGGAAGAATCCATGCTTTTTACTCTCTTCTAAGCTCAGCCATTGTAGGTAATCCTGGCCTCATACTTCCTGCTCATAAAATTCTTATTGACTCCAGTAAAATTCATTTGTAAAGAACATTTTATCTGTCCTAAGAAAGGCCTTAGAATCAGTAACATCTTCAGATAACTATGTCATTTTGCCACAAAGAACCTCTGAACATGGCAAAACTCTGTGAGATGTGTATGAGTACAAAATTTTAGGGATATCCTCTTTATCCTTATAATTTCTCAGGACCAAACTTCCTCCAGGGCAGTAGGGAGGCTAGTGTCTTTATTTGTATTTAGACAATCTTCTGTTAGGCAATGGTTACTTATGTGGAAAATCTTAAAAGTTAACAGTCTACACAATAAGGTAAAGTGACTTGAAGCAAGGATGGACCTCTTCTTTGCTTTCTTTCCAGCTCACTGGTGAAAATAATGCTAGATTAGTAGCAGTAAGACTTGGTTCTGAATCTGATTTACAAAAGACTTTGGTCTAGTCACATTATATTCTCAATGCTCTGAGTTCCCTCAGATAACACGGACATGATGATTTGATAGTTTGCTGTCTGTGAAGGGCATCTGTTTCTTTTGCTTACTCTGCATTCTGACATTATTTTTCTTGAACTAGTCAATACTTTTTCTAGAATAATGATTCTCAAATTTAAGTACATTGTAGATGGAGCGGTGGGGCTGTGTCCCGCCACCCGGCTAGCTTTACACCTGAAATAATTACACGGAAACTGTATTCTTTTAAACACTGTCTGGCCCATTAGTTTCAACCTCTTATTAGTTAATTCTCATATCTTGCTTTCACCCATATTTATTAAGTGTATAGCACCACGAGGTTGTCACTTACCAGGATAGATCTTAACCTGCATCTGTCTTGGAGAGCAGAATCATGGCGACTGCCCGAGGCATCTGCCTCATTCCCAGCATCCTGTTCTGTCTACTCCACCCACCTATGTTCTAATCTATCAGGCCAAGCAGTTTCTTTATTAATTAACCAATGAAACAGCAGATAGATTGAAACACTCCTACATCAGTACATGTAAGAATTATGTGAAGGATTACTAAAAGAGATTTGTGGAAATCTCTAAGTTTCTGTTTTTTTTTTTAATTCTTGGATATGGTATTATTTTTCAGGATTTTTAAAGGTTATTTATTTGAATAATAATTGCAGAAATTTAGCCTCTGACAATCCAGGGAGTTCAAAAGCTAATTTCTGTCTTTACTTTAAAAGTGGAAAAATGAATTAAGTCTAAATATTTTGGTTTGTTTCTCATGGCTTGGCTATAAAGGGTTACTAGTGAGTCCAGAAGACCCACATAATGCCTATGAAATTCACTTTTACACTTTACTGTAAAACATTTCTTTCTGCTTGGAATGCTTGATAAGTGGAACATAAACTTGAAGCCACAATGGATTTTTTTGTGGTAATTTTTACTATGGATATATGAAGAATCATCTACTAATTCTACATAGGGTGCTGAAAACATCAAACTAAGAATGCCTGTTGAATCCAATTTGATGAACCAATGAACCTATTAAGCATAACAAAGCATGAGTGTGGAATTTGGGCATGGAACCCAAACCCTGTATTACTGTAAAGTAGGTTGTTTCTTGGAATCTGCATAATAAAATGACACTTCCCATTAACTTTTTGCTTCCTTTATACTCTAGTATAGTTCAAGGTAACTTGCAACTGGGACCCTGTTGAGAGCACAAGAGGAAATTATTGCTGGAATCTCACATAAGAGTCTTGTTATTTTCCTTCACTATTCATAGTACTATGGAGTATTAAGACCTCTATTATAATAATTATATTTCTAGTTTTCACTTCATTGGTTTGCTCATTTAGTTCCTGTGACTACCAGATGAAAGTTATTTCTATTTCAAGATGACCATGTGATAGCAACAGGAAAACGCTATCTTACTATAAAGGTCACCCTTCATTATCTCTACTGAGGGGATCAGCAATGAGATATATAAACAGTTTCTACAACTCTTCTTTCATGTTTCTAGTCCTCCTTTATCTTTACCAGACAGAGAAATTATGATGAATTTGTAATGTAGTTTCTTTATGAGCTAGTCAACCAGACAGAAAAAGCATGGTAATTAGAAAAGAAGGGCAATAAGTTTTGTCACACCTCTACTCACTATCAATTTCTCTATGTAATTACCCATTTATATTATCTAGTTCCACCTAGAAAATGACTCTAGGAGGCAAGATGAAAGTATTGAATCAAGGAATCTTGCTTAATATTATCCAGTAGAGAAAGGAGAAGGGGTATAATTTTAAGCAGGTTGATTCCCTATATACTTATGACAGAAGGATAGGAGAAAGGGGTATCAAAATAAACATATGAAAAAAGCGAGCTGATATATTGACTGGTTGCTCTTACAAGACCAGGACTACAAGTAACCAATAAAGCATGTGAAGGAAGAAAAATCCTTTGGCCACTTATTCTGGAAGATGTATATGGGTGTGATGTAAATGAACTGTTAAGGGTCATAACTACGGGGATCCAGAGCTTTGTAACCCCAGATGTGTCTTGATTCCCTAACCCACTTTCATTCTCCAGTATACCTTTGCCTTTTAAATATATGGTCTTTATTTCAATCACTGGAAGACAAGAGCCTGAGACATTCAGAAGGTGTCCTCTGGACTCGGATCCAGACTTATAAAATCTGAGACAGAAAACTGTGGATTTTCCAGGTAAATGAGGCCACATTATCTTGAGAATCTGAAGATTGTGCTCTGTTTCTGAGTTTTAAAAAGTGATGAGGCCTTTTGGTCAAGAAATGAAATATAAACCCATCTTAATTTTTTTCCTCTGATAATTGAAAGAGCTCACTTCAAAGTACAAGAGAAATGTCTGTGATATCTTCTCAATGCTGAGGAGTACCTACCTTTCTCTATCCTACAGACTACACAGGCCTGCCTTGGATACTCTTCAACACTACCTTTATAAATCTCTGATTTTATGAGATGATGCCTAAATCCTTTCCTGCTTTAACCCTAAAGATTCCTTTAACAGTTTTCTTGTCCAAATCATTTGGTCATATTGAAAACTGACTAAATCTGTGGTCTACTCTATTTATCTAATCAGAATAGCCAGCTAATCTCTAAGAGCATGTGCCTAAAATAGAATTTTACTGATGCTAAGCAACCAATAAGCATTTCATAGTTTATGAACATTTCCATCATAAAAATGTGCACTCAACTGAGCTTATTAAACATAAGAACTAGTTTCTTACTTTTAAAGGATGGTTTCCATGACTATTCATTGTGTTACATGACTCCTTTGTGTTCTTCCACTGTTCTGCTCTTTAATTTATATTTATATATTTATTTGTCCAAAAGTAAAATGTCATGCTTGTGTTCTCTTTTGTATATGTTATATATGGTAGGATTTTATCTGAGACTGTGTGATTACTTATTCTTTATTATATTATATAAATCTTTTACTAACTGTGTTGGTTGGTTATTCTTTTAACTTTACATGGGCTAGTGTCATCTGTGAAGAGGAAACCACAACTGAGGTGACACCTCCTCAAGATTGCCTTGCAAACAAGTCTGATTTTGGTCATAGTGATTCTTTAAAAAAATAATAATAAAGTAACCCTCTGACTTGAATTCCTATTTCTTTCCTTATACCCTACACCTAAACTATGTACCACCCGACTGCAATGCTATCTTCTTAAATACAAAGAGTCTACTAGTCCATCAATTAAAAAACAGCTGTGGGCCCAGGCTTTTGTCATAACATGTAAAGCCCTTCTCAGATTGTTCTGAAACTGCAATCCTAGCTGTGTACCATTGGAACATACTTTCAAGGATATATCACATGAAAACTATGCCATCCCTGGTCCATCTGTCTAAATCCTTCTTTCTTGGATCCTGTCACAGAACCTCTGCTAAGAATTCTTCCTTAACATTTACTCATCCAAACATTATCCATCCTTCAATCTCCAGCCAAAAGCTTCCCTTGTCTATAGTATATCTTTAAACTTCCTTGACTGTATATAATATTTATCTCCTCTAGCTCTCCATAGTCCTTTTATTGTTCATATTATCCATATTCTAGCCATGTCTATTAAAGTCTTTTTAGCTATAGATTGAAGTTATATCCCCACTAGTCTATAAAAATCTCTGAGTGTACCATTCCTTTCTCATTCATCAGTGTTTTCCCCATTGAAATTGGATTAGCAGCTTTCACATAGAAAATCACATACAAAATAAACAAATAATGCAAAATGGAAATGGGATGGGATAGTAACCCAAAATGTTCCTTCTATATTTCTTACATATTATTTAAGTCTCAGAATATAAGATTAATTATAGTAAATGGACATGAAGTAATATGATGGGAATGTATTATTGGACTATGCTTAATGAGAACCATTTCCAGTGATGTGGTCAATAATTAGATATTCCTGGTCATTCCAAATCCCTGACTGAATTCATCTACCCATAGCACTATTTTAATATGACATAATATAAAATTATTATATATCTCAAGTATATATAAATATTTAATTTAACATAAATTTACCCCTCCAAAAGGATCAAGAAAAAGTCTATTCCAGATACTTATCTTTATCAAATATATGCTATCCATCTGAATATGCTGTGACTCCCCATCATAGATGATAATCTATAAGTACAGCATTAAAAGACCTGAGTGCTTAGTACATCTGTACATGTTAATCATTCATCATATTTTAATTGAAGCTAAAGATAAGATAATATGGGAAATGGGAAATTTATAGATGCCACAACCAGTATTGTGTTTCCTTTAGAGTCATAATGAAATATGTCTGGGGGAAACAGGTGGAGAGAATGATGTTGTCACTTCAAGCTAACCAAGGTATACCCAGAATAAGAGCAGTGGAGGGGGTATGATCCGGTAAACAGTTTCCAGGGTGCTGTCCTGCTTAGGCCCCCTCTATATTGATAAAAATGGGAGACATGATCTGGGGAGGCCATCAAGTCTTTTACTTATTGGAAGCCGAGGTAGCTTAACAGAGCCTGGGGCCTGTCAGCACAAGATTGTTAATGAATATGTTTCCTGCAGATAATTATAGAAAGGGGAATATTGAAAGCACTTAAAACATTTCATTCTTTTTAATTCATTAATTATATTGCAATTATCCTATACTCAGAAGCTGTTCAGGAGGCTGAATTCCAACTATTCCTGTGAGAGTTCATGGGCAGAAATGAGGGCTGAGGGCTTGGAGAGAAAGGGCCTGAAGAGGAAACCTCAGAAAAGGTTAACTATGCAGATACAGGAAGCTAATTGGAAAGCTCTTAAACAAAATCCAGGTTAATAAGAATTGAAAAAAAACACATCTTTTTCATAATGATTATTGCAATTATGACTAGTTTTCCAGCCCACATCAGAATTGTTTACATTTTAGCAGACCCATCAAAGTAACATGACTGTTTCTATAAACAACTGGTCTTGACCTTGAACTAGGATATTCAGAACATCTAGAGACAGGTGTACCTTTTGAGTTATTGAATATAATGGGGACACAGAGAAGGCTGTATTCTGCTGTCAAATCCTAGAACTGGAGGATTATTTTGTTCTTTATCTACAGGAGAGTTATAAGTCAACTGAGTCAGTAAAGACCTATGAGACCCCATCATAGGACTTTGGAATGAGAGTAACAATTATGCAGATGAAGTCCCTGCCCTCACATAACTGTCTGTGGGAAATATTGCAAATTTGGCAGGCAAGCATGATACAGATGATGTGATAAGTTCAAGAACCACAGGTGATTGGAACATGATCATGAAGAGGAGTGGTTAGGTTACCAGTGTTGCTGGGTGGTGGTGGCATAAGCCTTTAATCCTAGTAGTTAGGAGGCAGAGGCATGTGGATCTCTGTGAGTTCAAGGCCAGCCGGATTTACAAGAGCTAGTTCTAGGAAAAGCACCAGAGAAACCTTGTCTCGAAGAAACAAACAAACCAACCAGTGTATTCTCTTTTATTAATATGCCATATCAATAGCAGTGCCCAAAATTTCCACACTTATAGACTTAATCTCCATGACATTCAAGAGATTGTTTCTTCCCCAACAATACCATTAAGGAAGTCTTTAGATGGAAAGATGTATGATGAAGAAATAGCCTTCACTTATAGTGGGAGCAGCAGTCTAAGGCTCTCCAACTACTTCACTAGTCATCCATTCTCTAGTCTGTCTTTTCACAATTTATTGAATCCGTTTTTTCCCAAGGCAAATTGCTACCCTTCCTGCCACTCAAAAGAAGTGTTACTTTAGACTGCAAGACCAAACATCAGGAGAAGTGAGCGTATATAATTGTTTGAATTAATAATTTTGTTCTTCTTTAACTGAGAACAAAAGGAATACAATAGGTGGTATGAATGAATAGGGAGGAGACTTATATTGACTTGAGGTACCGCAGCTCTATAGAGACAGACTTCTTGGTATGTGAAATTAGATGTTAAACCACCAGGGTAAGTCTGTATGTATGTTTCCCCCGAACTCTATGCTATGGACTAGGTCATAAGCTGTGAGGGAAAGTGACAGACCATGTGCATTATACACAAATCAATGTACTTGCCTTAGTCAAGGGCCACAATGTGTTGAAAAGTTTGCCCAATGTCAACACTTGTAGAAAATTGACAGCTAGCCATCAACAAATGAGAGAAATGCAACTACTGGTCACCTTGTAAAATTATGGGGTTAAAAATATCTACTGTCTGAGTCATTATGTTTCGGACAGATTATTATGCAGCAATAGCTAACAGATAAAATATCAACCTATATTACAGATTGCTTCAGCTCAGTCGAACTATTTTGAATGAATTCCAGGTCATATAGAGTATATTAGTTAATAATATGCAGTCCCCTTTTCTATTTAGAAGTATTACAAGATAATGCCTTATAAATGTAACTAAACAACTAGAAATGAGATTTTAAATGCTCACTCATGAAATACTCGTAGATCTGTCTTTAGGTTTCACAGAGCACTATGGACTATCTGAGATGTATATTAAAATTTTGAATAAATATACTCATTTTTGAATCATATATATTTGGTTTTTTAACCCATTCTTGGAGAGATAAGTGCCCTAGAAGCTATGCAGAACCTACAGATGATAATATGCATCTAAACCTTTTAGATATCTCTATACAGTATATGCAAGTTCATTTCTTGAATATGTGAGCCAGTTAAGAAGACGTCTTTGGAATGAGCTTCTTCCAGGGTCATCAAGGTTTATGTATTGGAAAATCAGAGCACTGTGTTGTCTTTAAAAATGCTTCCAATAAATAATACTATCACTTATTTTGTTGTACAGAGCAGAACCTCTGTATGACCCAAAGGATATTTTCTTTAAAAAAAAAATGACTGCTTTATCTCTGTCCTTATTTTACTTACATCTACTTCAAGGCTGATAAATCTTTTACCCAGGACAAGGATGCAAGTCATACACTTCTGGCCACAAATGCTGCTCACTTTAACCAACAATGTGCAATATCTATACCACACGCTCTTATTTGAGGATGTAGTTGTGATATGTCTAAGATTTAGACTTGTATTAAAATTTCCCATGATATCTGATGCTTGTGCAGACCAGTCAATAAGCAGACCTATTTTCCTTTTTTAAGAATTACTGAGGTTTCTTTTATGATTAAATAAAATGAGAGAACAAGGTGAGAATCAGAAAGTGTTCTGAGTAACAAGAATCATACCTTACTCTAACTTTTTCAGTGATCTTGTATAGTCCTTTAACTAAAACTATCATCTCTTTGACCTGAGGGTCCTTGCTTGTAAAATTGAAATATTAACTGCTATCCTGACCTCATCACAGATCATCACAGAACAGCTGGAGTAAAATCTATGTGTGAAGATGCTAAACAATGCAAGCTTCCACTATACTACTGTTTTTTTTTCTATTGTCTTACACTTCTATGAGTTACTAGGACTCATTACTTTTTCCATGGAAATCTACCCAATTTTTGTTTCTGGACTTACTAAAATCCCATAGCATTTAAAATATTACGGGTAAAATATCCTAAAACTAACTTCTTGGAGCCTCAATTTTTTGGTATGGCAGGCCCAGGGTTAATCATCCACATCTTTTGTTCTTCTATGGGTTGTCATGCTATTAGCACCAACCTTTTATCTGAATTGAGATAGAATAATTTACTGCTGAAAAGTGTGATTAAACAACGCATTGAACAAAATTCTATAATAACCACTTACTAGCTGCTTAAATGTGTGTAGATTATTTACCCTATTTGTGTCTCAGTTTCTCTCACAAGAAAGCAGGTTAGAAAATGAGGTTGATATATCTTATGATTTAAAGAAAACGAAATTAGTTAAATATGTAAAATGGTTAATATAGCTTATATCACTTACTGACAAATATCAAAAACTTAAAGATTTCAGTTAATATTAGCTCTGTTGTTGAGCAAACCTGGGAATATCTTTGGGGATGATCACAGGACATAGCTTCTCGTTTCTTTATTTTTAATACCTACTGCTTGATCGACACAACAAAAGTTTAAAATTCACACATATATTAAAGGTATATGGTTAGAGCTATGATTCTAAAAGCAATATAGAAACAAATTGCAATGATTTAGTTTTATATTAAACCTTCTCATGATATCTGATGCTTGTGGAGGCAATCTAATCTCAACCTCTAACTCTATACAATGTCTTTGCACCATGTTATTCCTTTAGTATCCATGATTCTCTCATATATTTAATAAAAACAGGAATAACTTTTATTTTTTTTAATTTTTTTATTGAGATACATGTTTTTCACCATTCTTGTCCCTTTTTTTCCATTTCCATTCTACCCTCTGTCAATTTCCCCATACTCTGAATTTACACAGGACAGGAGATATTGCCTTTTTCTAATTCCCATATAGATTAGATTCAAGTATAACTCTCTTAGAGTCCTCTTCATTGTCTAGGTTCTCTGGGAAGGGGGAATACTGTAGGCAGAGGTTGCTTGTTTGTTTCCTGGCTGACTAGACCTGAAATAATTGCACAGACACTGTATTAATTATACTGCTTGGCTTATTAACTCATTCTTCTTATTGGTTAGCTCTCACATCTTAAATTTACCCATTCATATTAATTTATATTTTACCATGCAGCACAGTACATGGCAGAAGGAATCTACCATGCTCTCCTCTGTGTACATCTAGCAGACCTGATCTAGTTGCTAGCTCAGGCTGGGGTGCTGAGAACTGGACATGCTCTCAGCTTCTTTTCTCCTAACCCCAAGTAGGCAAAAAAGCACCCAGATCCAAAGTACTTGGTTTACCACATGGGTTAACCACAGTCATTCATGTACCATTCATGCAAGCTACCAAGAAGTCATACTTAACTCTGTTCTTTTATGTCTATAATTCCTTTCCAAACTTTCTCAAGTTTTATGTGGATGTAGTCATCCCCAAATTAGCATACCAGGACATAACAACAGACACAAAGGAAGTCCAGAGAATCATCTGGTCACATTTCAAAAACCTGTACTCCACAAAATTGGAAGACATAAAGGAAATGGAAAATTTTCTGGATAAATATCACTTACCAAGATTAAATAAAGACCAGATAAGCAAACTAAATAGACCTATGACTACTACAGAAATAAAAAACAGTCATCAAACATTTGCCAATCAAAAAAAGCCCAGGACCAGATGGTTTCAGTACAGAATTCTACAAGGTTTTTATAGAGAACAAATACCAATACTTCTCAAATTGTTCCACACAATAGACACAGAAGGAACATTGGCAAATCTTTTTACAAGGCTAAAATTACCCTGGTACCCACACCACACAAAGACATTCCTACGAAAGAGAATTACAGACCAATCTCACTCATGAACATTGAAGCAAAAATACTCAATGAAATACTGAAAAACCGAATGCAAGAACACATCAGAAAAATCATTCATCATTATCAAGTTGGCTTCATCCAAGAGATGCAGTCCTGGTTCAACATACAACAATTTGTCATTGTAATCTACAATATAAACAAACTGGGAAAAAATTACATGATCATCTCATTTTATGCTTAAAAAGTGTTTGACAAAATACAAAGTCCTTTCATGGTAAATGTCTTAGAGAGAGCAGGGATACAAGGAACATACCTACAAATAATAAAGGCAATATATAGCAAGCCAACAGGCAGCATCAAACTAAATAGAGAAAAGCTCAAAGCAATCCCACTGAGATCAGGAACAAGACAAGGTTGTCCACTCTCTATATATCTATTTAATCTAGCACTTGAGGTTCTAGATAGAGCAATAAGAAAACAAAGGAGATCAAGGGGATACAAATTGGAAAAGAAGAATTCAAACTCTCACTATTTGCTGATGATATGATAGTTTACAAATGTGTCTCCAAAAATTTTACCAAGGAACTTTTACAACTCATAAACACCTTCAGTAATGTAGCAAGATACAAGATTAACTCAGAAAAAATCAGTAACCCTCCTTTACACAGAAGATAAATGGACTGAGAAAGAAATCAGAGAAACAACACCCCTCATAATACCTACAAATAACATAAAATACCTTGGAGTAACTCTAACCAAACAAGTGGAAGACCTGTATGACAGGAACTTTAAATCTTTGAGAAAAGAAATTTAAGAAGACACCAGAAAATGGAAAACAGGAATAACTTTAAAAATTCACATACAATATCTTGTTAAATCTCCATTCACTACCATGTATATGAGATTATTCCTGTGTCATGACAATACAAAGATGAGGCTAAGAAAGTTTAAGCCACTTAGCTAAGACTCCATACCTAATAAGGAGAGAGGTGAAGGCGTGTGCTTTTGACGGGATTCATAGGTTAATATTATCCACTATTCTACTCTGAAACAAAACATAAAATGGGAAAAAATCAAGTGTACATAATTCATATGGACATTTCCTCCCAGGGAGTAAGTAGTAGGAAGTTATACATAGAAAAGGTTAGGAAAGTGTCACTTGACAGACACATTTAGACACATCAGCATCTGGATAGGAATCCAGATGGGGAGATATTGAGCAGGGGAAATAGCAACAGTTATGGCATGAGCTTTGAGTTAATTGCTATTTTGGTGCCTTATGGAAGGAACTATCCACTGTGTATATTCATGCACCAAATGGAATTTATGACAATTTCTTTTAGTTGAAAACCACTTGTCCCCTCCTCCATGGAGCTAATCCAATGTCTATATTTAACTAAGAAGCATGGCTGGTTTTACATTTGGGTGACTATTTATAGATATCCTCATGTACTATCTGATAAAAGCCATAGGGATTCTGCTAAAGCAGGTGGAATAGCTCCAGATATGTGATTGCACGTGAATCTGTGCCTGCTTTTTGTTGGTCAGGGATGTCTGCCAGCTTAAACATTCATGAGAACCTGGATGTCATCGCCCTTCAATTTTATGCCTATTTCCTAACATTAGGGTCCTATATCATATATTTTATATTAGGAAAAAATTTATATTCTGAAGCCAATCTCTAATTAGATATTTGGATCTTCTATATACTATTCTTATTCAATAAATATTTATTCAGTGCAATTTTACCCTGCTGTTCATCTTTTTAACAAATAGTGATTGAAATCCAACTCTGAAATCTTCTCTAAAGTTTTAAGTATGATTAAACATGGCTTTACTCCTCAGGTCCCAAAGTGAAATTGGGAGATATAAGGTAGATGGAGATTTATATGATACATAATCAATAAAATGAATATAGTGAAGAGAATCACAGGACATGGTGTAAATGTCTGACACACTGTACTTGGTATAAAGGAGAGTCTAGTGTATGTGGCCATAATTATCATTTTTGTTTTGTTGGCATGTTCGGAGAAAGTGTCATAGATATCATGAATAATAAGTTGGATTTCTCAATGCAGATAAGATTAATAAAACAGCATATAAGATCGAAACAATAGAATATCTTTGGGGAATTATTAAAAGATCAGTGACTGAAATCCATCTTTCATGAGAACAATAGTCTTAAATAACACTTAAATATAGGTGTCATTCATATTAATGGACCTTGAACTCCATATGAAGTAGTATGAGACTATCCAGTTTGATTTGGTGAGTAAGTGAGAAACTATTTTTTTAATTTTTATTCCTTGCTTTCTCTCTATATGTGTAGGTGTGTCACCCACACATACAGACACAAAAATACAGAGAGAGGGGGAGGGAGAAGAGAGAGAAGAGAGAGAGAGAGAGAGAGAGAGAGAGAGAGAGAGAGAGAGAGAGAGAGAGAGAGAGAGAGAGAGAGAGAAGGAAGACATATCCTTTTGGCTGTATAGTTAGACCTTTCTATTATTTTTCCACTATTTTACTTGGGAGCAAAATATAAAAGTGAAAAGTCAGGTTTATGTAACCCATTCCAGTGTCTGTGTGCATGTATGTGTGTATATGTATACATATATATGATCAATTGTTATGCTTCATACTTTAGGGTATCTTTGGATTGATAGATTAATATTAAACAGTTCAAATTTTCACATCAGTACTGTAATTTGTTGTACATGATTGTATGATTCCCTTAAGAAAATTTCAGTCTAAAGTGGGTAAATATTAATTTGATTATAATCTAGTACAGGTTATATACAGTGGGATTAGGTACTGCAAGGATTTTATTTTCCTGATGTATTAGTTATATAGTATAACTATCAATGGTATGGCCCTTATTAATCACTGCCCTCTTTTGATTTGATTTTGTCATATAATTATCATTGTCAACTTACTAAAGTTGCAATACCTTTATTAACTAAGTATAATTGTCTCTATACAAATAAGATCAAGTTAATAAATCTAATTGACTTGTCCAAAGTTCTAAAGTTAGAAGAAAAGAGTGAAATGCAGGTGTTAAACCAGTCCTTATCACCTGTCACTGATATTATATGAATATACCTGAGAAAAGTCCAATGATATCTTTTGTTTGATAGACAGGTTAGGAAATGTCATAGTATTGTTTACTTTCTGTCTTGTGCCCTCAGATCTAGCATTCCTTCATTTTTCCATGAGTCTACAGTCCTGACCATTCAGAGAAAAGACTTTGGGAACTCTAATAGCCCTCATTCACATTGATTATGGAACATAAATTTTCCAGCCTTTGTTCTTAATACTTTAGCAGTTGAATGGTCCTAGGAGACCTAGGTGAATTACTTCAGTAGTAATATTTATTTTAGTAATATAGCATTAAAATACTTTATCATAAAGTTACCTCTAAACTAATTACTCTGTGAATATCTGAGGGCTATTTATTGTATTTTCACCTCATCTTCAATTTGTGAACGCATAGCTAAGATATTAAGTTTGATAAAAATCACTAGTTTAATTTCCTCCTATGTTATATATTTTGGCCTAGGACTATGTGTTACAAAGTATGGGATTCTAGACAAATTATTCTCACTCCTCAATGAATATAAAATTTACAGAAATAATCAAATCTCTCTAAATTAAAACAGTCGATGCTTAAGCTTTATTTAGACCACTGTGTTGTTGATATGTCACACATACCAACTTTTCTGTTATATAGTTAGAAGGCATAATCTCACAGCAGATAGCTTGAGGTTCTTCCAATCTGTCTACATCCTTTTCCATGATGTTTCCTAAGTCTGACATGTAGGATTGTGTGTTAGGTGTAACAGCTCAGACTGGGAATTTCATGTTTATGTGTTCCCTAACTTTTGACCATTTGTTCCTTTCTGTAATGGGTTGTTTGTGGCAAACCAAACCTTCTTTGATGAGGAGATGAGAGCTTCACTTATCCATGTACCCACTATAAGGATAAGTATTTATATTGCAGCCAAAACTTAGACAGGTTTAGAAAGGTGACAGTAGTAAGTTCTCTGCTAGATTCTATTGCCCCATCATTCAGAAGTAGTTCATGGATGTATAGTCCCAGGAATGAATTACCTGCTATTGACACCACCAGACAATATGCCACCATAACCAGGGGAGATCTCTCCAGTCTCCAAACCTAATTGAAGAGCATCAAGCAGTTAATGGCTGCTGAGAGAGAGAATCAGTCACCTCCTGGAATGAACTCCATAATTGGTTATCTAATGCTAAGTTATCAGCCCTAAACATGTACAGATAAGCAAAATAAAATTGACTCAGCGTGTTGTTTTTATATATAAATACATTCATATATATGCATATATGTAACACTAACAATAAAAGAAAACTATAGAGACAATACATGGGAGTAGGAGGGCTTGGAGGGAAAAGAAAAGGCAACAGAGGGGAGAGAAAAATATGACAAGGGATTGAAAGTGACCAGACATATTATACACATTTGCAAATATTTGAATAAAACCTATTTTTCTTCAACTAGTAAATGCTAATAAATTTTGAAAAAACTTACTTCCATCAAACAATGTCATACTACAACATTTATTATTGTGTTTTAAGTTGGCATTGAAAACTTCCCATGATCTGCTGGAATCATACAGAAAAGAAGGCACACCTGTGAGAAATGCTTTATTTTACGTTAGCCTTTGGGCATGCCTGTGAAGAGTTATCTTAATTGGGTTAATAGAGGCAGTAATAGCAGCGGATGTTGGCAACATTCCCTGGGGTGGATCCTGTTCTTATGAGAAAGGAAAAAGCTGGCTGAGCTTGAGCCATAACCACTCCACACTTCATGACTGCAGATGTAACTGATCTGTTGTCTCAAACTCCTACTGCTGTGGTTTCCCTGCTGTGGAGGAGTGAGCCCTCAAACTGGGGCCCAAACAGATACTTCTTCCCTTACATTGAGTGTCAGAGGATTTTATTACACAACAGAAAAAGTGATCAAAAGTGGTGAGAACTGGCAGTATGAAGAACAATTGTTGCAGAGTGGTTAGGAAGAGGTCAGGATTATATCATTAATGAAAAATTTGACAAACTCCACAACTTTCTAGACTTGACCTTCACAATGATCACTGCATTTATATGCATGACCAAGTATATATGTATACATATATATATATGAATATATATACATACATTCTGTTGTATGTCACATATATCAACATGTCAGCATGTTGTGCTGCAAGTCAGGAGATTTTGAGCCTAGTACAAGTGCTGTAATTAACCATGTGACTATGAATACGACCCTGTCTTGCTCTGGGTCTATTATTAAATCTATAAGATGTCCATACTAAAGGAGAATATTCTTGAATTTCTTCCACCATTCCATCATAGTATTATAATCATAATTACATGATTCTATAGTACAAGAAGGAAAGAAAGAAATTGCCACAGAAAAATTCATCACATTTGCTAGCCGTACCATTGTGCTACAACATCTTTTTGTTCAGCACAAATACACTTTCCTTTTTCTACTTTCTCAAAAAAATAGAGTTTCTAAAATATGTTCTAAATGTTCATTAGATACAAATGACAACATTATAAATGAACTTTTAGTGACAGTCTTGTCACCTATTAATAGCTTAAATTTTCAGACACGTGGAATTCTGGGAGTTATGTTAATGGAAGGTAGGATTCTCTTTTTACTTTCTTGGTAAACTCCCAATGCACTAAATTAATGGCTATAGTGTGGTGGGAGAAAACATATACACATATATAAGGGAGATAATGAATTATTTCAAAAGTAGGCTTGTTGCACTCATTTGCATATAATGTTTAATTTTTATAAAATGTTTTCATTCAATACATGCAAAAGTAGTCAAACCCTGTCAACATATGCTAATGAACTTTCTATTGCAAATATATTGTTGCTCTTTATTATCAGATGTATTTTAAAAATTTGAAATTATCAATGATAAATGATTCTTATTTAATACAAACAATATTGAAAATACCCATATTTTTTAAATTGAAATAATCCAGTTAAAAATTCTTATATAGTAAATAGGCCTTCTGAAACTCGGACAGCAAGAATAATTTATACACAGACACACAACAGCAGAGGACCCAGGAATTTTGCCATACTGGTTAATGTATTTGTACTTTCCTCTTCTGCTTGAAGGTACAACATAGCTTACTACCCAACTTTGGAGCTGACTGTGTGCTTTGGTCCTATCAAAGCTTTAGTGAGACATTGAGTTCTGCAGTGTTTTTTTTTTTAATTCTTTATTTTTTTATAAAAAATTTCCATCTCCTCCCCTCCTCCTCCCCCTTCCCTCCCCTCCCTTCCACCCATACCCCCACTCCCTTTGTCTCCAAGCCAAAGAGCCATCAGGGTTCCCTTCACTATGTTAAGTCCAAGGTCCTCCCAGCTCCCCCTAAGTCCAGGAAGGTGAGCAACCAAACTGACAAGGCTCACAGTGAGCCCGTCCATGCTGTAGAGTTCAAGCTCATCGCCCTTGTCCTTGGTTTCTCAGTCCTCCTCCACCGTCAGCCACATTCAGAGAGTCCGGTTTGGTCCCCTATTCCATCAGTCCCATTCCAACTGGACTTGGTGGTCTCCCGTTAGATCTGTCCCACCGTCTCAATGGGTAAACGCACTCCTCACGGTCCTGACTTCCCTGCTCATGATCTCCCTCCTTTTGCTCCTCATCAGGACCTTGGGAGCTCAGTGAGATACCATCTTACACCTGTCAGATTGGCTAAAATCAAAAACACCAATGATAGCCTTTGCTGGAGAGGATGTGGAGTAAGGGGTACACTCATCCATTGCTGGTGGGAATGCAAACTTGTGCAACCGCTTTGGAAATCAGTGTGGAGGTTTCTCAGGAAATTTGGGATCCACCTACCCCAGGACCCAGCAATCCCACTCTTGGGAATTTACCCAAGAGATGCCCAATCATATTACAAAAGCATTTGTTCAACTATGTTTATAGCAGCATTATTTGTAATACCCAGAACCTGGAAACAACCTAGATGCCCTTCAGTGGAAGAATGGATGAAGAAAGTGTGGAATATATATATATTAGAGTACTACTCGGCAGTAAAAAACAATGACATCTTGAATTTTGTCTGCACTGGTTTTATACACAGTATGTGAACCATAATATTGGACTGATGTAATAATTAAACTAAACAATTTACCATCACATCTATAAATTCCATCTGTGAAAATTTTTCTTGCAATATTGTATTCCACTGAGATATCCTTTTTCCTTAACAGTGTCATGGCATTTTGAAAACATAATTATAAAGAAGGTAAGTAATTGATAAAATATAACACAGATTTAATTTTTGTCCATCTGGTAATCACCAATTGTAACATGAGAGCCTGCTTGTTGGGTTTTCTGTTCTGACCAGTTCCCACAGCTGGCAAGTCCCAAAGAAAATCACACAGAGATCTACATAAGTTATAAACTGATTGGCCCATTAGCTCAGACTGTTTATTAACTCTCGTAACATATATTAACCCATTATTCTTATCTATGTTAGCCACATGGCTCAGTACCTTTTTCAGTGGGGTAGGATACATCCTGTTTCTTCTGTGTCTGGACTAGACTGTAGAGGAATGGGCTTCCTCCTTCCCAGAATTTTGCTGTTATCATTGACCGGCCTAAACTTCCTACCTTGTTGTCCCAACTATACTTCCTGCCTGTCTACTGGCCAATCAGAATTTATTTAAAACATAATTGACAGAATACAGTATTTTCCCACACCAACCATTGGTACTCAGAAGACTTAGAATTTCTGTTTCTAGAGAAACTTAAGTAAATAGTTTCATTCCCTATTAAACTGTCTGTGGGTCATTTGTCAGTGAAATACAGATTGAGTACCTAGCATAGTGGAAGAGATTCTGCCAGGCAAAAAAAAAAGGAGAATATAATTCTATAAGTTAGTACTTAATGAAGTATTTTTCATTTGACTACCTCCTTCATGATGTATATTATTCATAAAACAGACTATTTCTTTACTAATTTCCCTTAAATCAACTATCACAGGATAAATGAATGCCCTTTATGAGAGAACTTTAAACTACACAATCACTGGGAAGCCAGAAATCCATGCTTTAATGAAAAGACAATGGCAAAATAATGGAAACATCTCCTAATAAAACTCTAATAAGAAGCTCTGACTTATGAGAAGCCTGTCTTAATAGAGAAACCTGCTTTATCTGTAATATGCTTTTAAATAAAGAGTAGAAAAACAAGAAGACTGGCATGTATTAGAAGTATTGAAGATGTTAGCACCCAGTTGAGAGATTTTTCCTTGACATTTAAACATATTTTAGAAGGAAATGGTATTCTCGTTCAGTGTCTTCAGAAAACTCTCTCAAAACTATTACCTTCTGAACCATCCTAATTGGGCATCCTATACTTTGGAAAGAGCTGAGCTAGACAAAAACATTTTTGTTACTTAGACACTTATCTGAACAAGTCATAAAAAAGAAAACTGAAAGAAATTTCAGCAATCATCTAGGAAATACAATAGAATGGGGAATGTCCAGAATCTAGAAACAGAAGCCTGATTTGCAACTTGACATTTATCTGTAAGAGAAATAAATTATCATCTCTGATCCTCAGCTTCATTATCCATAAAATAGGATAAAGACAATACCCCATCTCAAAAGGTAGTTGTAACATTTTTACAAAAACATGTAATATAAAGTAGAAGCATCCACTGAGTACATTTTAAATATCAATTTAGAATTCACAGTATACTAAATCCTTGCAGTACTGTATACAATTAAATCTTTTTAGACTGGACTTTAAACAATCAACCCATGTTGATCACCAGATGGACAGAAATTAAGTCTATATTATCCTTTTTTGATTATGCACTTCCTTTGTAATTATGTTTTCAACATGCAATGACAATAATTAAAAGAAAAAAAATATCTCAGAGGAATAGATAGTGCAAGTAAAATTCATACAGATGGAATCTATAGATGTGATGGTAAGTTTTTTAGTTTAATTATTACATCAGTCCAATATTGTGGTTCAGTGCTCTGCATGAAACCACTCTAGAACTCAATGGCTCACTAAAGCCTTGATCTCACCAAAGCTCATAACCAATTTCAAAGTGATGTAGTAATCTACATTGCACCCTCAAGCAGAAGAGGAAAGAATAGTTTCTGGAAGCTGTTTTACTTGATCAACATTATGTTTAAGAGTCTACCAAAGGGGGGGGTTATTTGGAGAATTCCTAAGAAGACATATTGATATCTGAATCCAGAAACCACAAGTGAATGGAGCAAAGTGAAGTCAGAGACATTTGAAATACAAAGCTTGAATTTCCACTATTTTCTTTTTTCAATCTTTTTATTGTTTCTATTGAGCTATATATTTTTCTCCTCTCTTCTCCCTTCTTCTCCCTCCTTTTATAATTTCTCCGAAGACCCACAAGCTCACAATTTACCAGGATTTGCCTTTTTCTACTTCCCATGTATATTAGATCCATGTATGTCTCTCCTAGGGTCCTCTTTGTTGTCTAAGTTCTCTGGTCTGTGCATTGAAGGCTATTTTTTCATTATTATTTTTCATTTCATAGTACTGCACCATGTAAATGTACCACATTTTCTTTATCCATTCTTCAGTCAAGGGGCATTTAGTTGATTCCAGTTTCTGACTATTACAAATAATGCTGTTATGAACATAGTCGAGCAAATGTCCTTGTGGTATGATTGAGCATCCTTTGGGTATATACTCACAAGTGGTATTGCTGGGTCTTGAGGTAGGTTGTTTCCTAATTTTCTTAGAAATCACAATACTGATATCCAAAATGTCTGTACCAGTTTGCACTCACACCAACAATGGAAAGTGTTCCTTTTACCCCACACCCTCTCCAGCATAAACTGTCATCATTGTTTTTAATCTTGGTCATTCTGGCAGGTTATCTCAGGATATCTGGCAGGAATCTCAGAGTTATTTTGATTTGCATTTTTCTAGTGGTTAAGGATTTTGAACATTTCCTTAAGTGCCTATCAGCCGTTTTATATTCCTCTGTTGAGAGGTCTCTGTTTAGGTCTGTACCCCAAATTTTTATTGAATTATATGTTCTTTTGATGGCCAGTTTCTTGAATTCTTAGGAAATTTTATAGATCAGCCTCCTATGAGATGTGGGGCTGGTGAAAATCTTTTTTTATTCTGTTGACTGCTGTTTTGTCTTGTGGACCATGTCCTTTGTTTTAGAGAAGTTTCTCAGTTTCACGATGTCCCATTTATTAATTGTTATTGTCAGTGTTTGTGCTACTGGGGTAATATTTAGGAAGCGTTTCCTGTGCCATTGCATTCAAGTGTACTTCCCACTTTCTCTTCTTTGAGGTTCATTATGAATGGCTTTATGTTGAGGGCTTCAATCCATTTGGACTTCAGTTTTGTGCATGGTGATAGATATGGATCTATCATTCTTCATTGTGTTGGTATAGAACTATGCCAGCACCATTTGTTAAATATGCTTTCTTTTTCCCATTTTATATATTTTACTTCTTTGCCAAAAATCAGGTGTTTGTAGATGTGTAGATTAACATCTGGGTCTTCAATTCAATTCCATTGGTCTTCCTGTCTGTTTTTATGTCAATACCAGCTGTTTTCATTACTGTAGCTTGTATCCTTTCTGTAAAACAGCTCACAGTGCAGATTTAGTGAGCAGTAAGTGTTAACTTATCCTGGGTCCATCAATGTCATCATTATCACAAATACCTTTACCACGAATGTTAAAAGTAGGGGGAAGGTCAAAACTTAGAGCATATATTTATGGAACAAACAATAATGGAAATATTTTCAAAACTCCATGTTAAAAGCTATGTAAAGGGGAGTTGGGCAAAGGAGGAATATATTTTTAATGTTTATACAGAAATCTTTGAATTTTGCACCATAAGTATCCACTGCTCAATGAAAAGATTGGCTTAAAGTGTTTTCCAGAAATACAACCATTAATAAAGAAATCAATATTTTAGGATATAATGAACATGTGTGTAATATGTATTTTAATTTAAATATGAAATGTAATCTGTAGAGTCATGTGTTTGAACATTTAGTGTTGTATTGAAAAATTGTAGGAACTTCAGGAGGAAGAACATTGCTGAGGATGTAGGTCAGTAGAAGTGGTCCTAGAGATTTGTTAGCCTCATCATTTCCCCTGTCCTCTCTGTGTATCCTAGCTGCAGAAGAAACATGACCAGACCCTGCATGCACTGGTTGCCATGTCTCCATGATGATGGGAATATCTATCGAAAACATAAGCCAAAATCAATCTTTCCACCTTAAAGTTACTTAATCAAGGGAAAAATGATCTAATAGAGTCTGTTTAATTCGTTTTCCATAGTTCTGTAGCAGAAACAGGGGGATTAAATATGTTTCCCTCTATTTCTTAGGAGGAGAGATATGAGACTTCCATTTTACTTACTATGGTAGATTTTCCTTCTCGAAGTGGAGATAACTTCTGAAAACCCAATAGCTGTGACAGATTTTTTTCAGTAGTCCCACTACTTTCTTTCCTTTTCATTTATAGCTTTTCCATGACAGTGAATTAAGGGAGGAAAGTTGGGACACAGGCCCTCAGCCTTGGCTTTAAGACACTAATCATGCCCTTACTTGATTTCATGTGACTTTACAAGATCCATAAGAAGAATACTGCTGGGTAAATTGTTGATTAGAAAAATGTCCTTATTTTCAGGAAATATATTAATGAGTGTAGGGGCCAGGGGCATCAAGTCAACAACCCACAAAAAAAAGTTCTCAGCAATGTTCTGCCTACTTGTCTGTAAGTAGAAAAGTATGAATAGCTGACCTCACATATGAATGTTAACTCAAATGGCCACAGTGGATAAATAAAATTATATATATATAAATAAAAAAAAAAAAAGAAGGACAAGTAATTTATGGAGCGAATGTCATTGTGCTTGCAACTTGGATAGACTGAATTGGGATCAAATGAGACCCTCAGAGACCTGTAACTATTAAGCACTTACTGTTATTTGTGGTGGTTCATATTTGTACAGTAAAACATAATTTGTAAAGAAAGAACTGATGAATATCAAATGGTAGAACCCACTATCAAACTGAACAACCTGGGAGCTAGATTTTCTCTTTTAATTCTCACACAATTCTATGAAAATCATTAAGACATTACTTTGTCTAGAGAGGAAATAAGACTCAAAGAACTAAACTATTTTCAAAAGTTCATAAGAATGGTACAAAATGGAATTGGGAATTTTAAGCTATTTGTATTTATTGCTCCCTTCCTTTACATATAAAAATATTGAAGATACCTTTCTTCCTGTGAGATTATGTTGGCTTAAATCCACGTGGTGGACATGAGGTCAATCTTAGGACATAGTCAAAAATGGAATGGTTAGAGGGATGTCAGAAGACATGGTTTTTATACTTCTGTACAGAGAATTTCCTCAAAAGAGGCAACATTACCTTCCAGAGAGATGGGCCCTGAGCAGAGGGCAAACTTCTGAGCTCAGAGCAGCCTCAGGTAATAAATCCTGGTCAGACAATAGCCTGAGGTATCAAGTTACTCCAGGCCCAATTTTGTCGTCTCTGAATAAAAAAAAATGCACTCTGTACTGCAGCCTAAGAGCTACGAACTCTCTGTTACATTAAAGTATGAAATTTCATGTGTCATCCATTGTTACCAAAGCTCTGGTAGCAAACTTCTTCAGGAGAGGAATAAAAGATTCTGTCTGTCTGTCTGTTTCTGTCTCTCACTCTCTTCACTATTATGAAAGCAAGTCTCCTTCCCTCTGGTGACCTATGCATTTCTAAGTGGCAATTTTCAATTTCTAAACAGCAAAACTATGTGAATATGCAGCCTAACTTCTCGTCAAGAAGCTCATGGTGTGAGTTACTCCTGCAGCCTTGATTTTTCAACACACACCACTTATATTTCCTTTAACTCACACAGCGAAAAATAAAGCTCCTTCCATTCTGTCCTAATTCTGATTACAATAACGGAGGAGAATAATTGTGTCAGTGTTTTATCCTGAGACTATTACTTACAAGTATTTGAATTTACTTTCTCAGCTTTCTTTCTCTCCCTTCTCCCTCTTCTTTTTCTCCATAGAAATGTCTTAAACCTGCATGCTAGACATGGCAAGGGAGAAGTATTGCCTATGAACATCCTGGAATTAATGATTAACTCTCTGAACAAAACACTGATCTGTTCCTTTCTTCTTCAGTTTCATAAAGGAGAATAGAGATTCTATGAACACAAAGGCAAGGATCTTGGGGCTTCACTCTACACTGAGCTAACCTAGATTTGAAATTCTATCCTTGGAAACCAGTCCTCTGACTTGTTCCTGAGAATGGGTTACACCATATCATGGAGCAGTAGTTGCCATCACGAAGTAACCTTCGTCAGAGATAGCTTTTTTCTCTCTTACAGATCCTTATAAAAAATAAATGTTATCTGGTAAGTCATTTTTTTTCTTTTTTTTTTTTTTCGAGGCAGAGTTTCCCTGTAGTTTCTAGAGCCTGTCCTGGAACTAGCTTTTGTAGACCAGGCTGGCCTCGAACTCAGAGATCCGCCTGCCTCTGCCTCCCGAGTGCTGGGATTAAAGGAGTGCGCCACCACCGCCCGGCTCTGCTAAGTCATTTTATTATGCCATCTATGCTTTTGTGTGATGTGTCTTTGATCAGGAAGAGGCATGGAACATGAACCTATTTAGCGACATGTCTGCCTCCATGGCCCTCTGATTTGTTGCCAGAGAGTCTGAGATTTACAAAGAGAACAGAATCTCCCAAGGGCATGGTGTTTATATAGAAGCTGGATTTGGATTTTTACCTCACAAAACAGTTGATGTTCTTCTTTATACAAGCCAATATCATTAATAAGAGTTTGATGTAGGTTAACAAAGCTCCACCACTCTATAGAGGCCCTCTCTCATGGGATTACCTACCCATAAAAAAGGAAAGGCAAATTTTTGTTTCTCACTTCTCAGATAAGATCCAGGCTTCTAGGATCACAAATTATAGGTTCGATGTCCTTTATTTATGGCTAGAAACCAATTATGAGTGAGTACATCCCATGTTCATCTTTTTGGGCCTGGGTTACCTCACTCAGAATAGAGTTTATTTCCATCCATTTGCATGCAAAATTCAAGATGTCATTGGATATTATTACTGAGTTGTACTCTAATATGTATATATTTCACAGTTTCTTCATCCATTCTTCCACTGAAGGGCATCTAGGTTGTTTCCAGGTTCTGGGTATTACAAATAATGCTGCTATGAACATAGCTGAACAAATGCTTTTGTAATATGATAGGGCATCTCTTGGGTATATTCCCAAGAGTGGAATTGCTGGGTCCTGGGGTAGTTTGATCCCGAATTTCCTGAGAAACCACCACACTGATTTCCAAAGTGGTTGCACAAGTTTGCATTCCCACCAGCAATGGATGAGTGTACCTTTTACTCCACATCCTCTCCAGCAAAGGCTATCATTGGTGTTTTTGATTTTAGCCAATCTGACAGATGTAAGATGGTATCTCAAAGTTGTTTTGATAATTCATGGTCCTAGAGAAGATAAATAAGAAGGTGAACCCAAAGCAAAACAGATAGTTATCCTCCTGGATATTGGAAGTAGTCAAGATTGCCGGGCAAAAATTGGGAACTTGGGGTCCGGGTGGGATGGGGGTAAGGGGAGATGGGGAGAGAAAAGTGAGAAGGGGAGGATGGGGAGAGCGTGGGTGAATGGGATGTTTGGGATACAGGAAGGGTGGATATGGGAGCAGGGAAGTATATATCTTACTTAAGGGAGCCATTTTAGGGTTGGCAAGAGACTTGACTCTAGAGGGGTTCCTAGGTATCCAGGGAGATGCCCCCAGATAGTTCCTTGGGCAGCTGAGGAGAGGGAGCCGGAAAAGGCCCTATCCTATAGCCATACTGATGACTATCTTGCATATCACCATAGAGCCTTCATCTGGCAATGGATGGAAATAGAGACAGAGCCACACATTGGTGCACCAGTCGGAGCACCCAAGGTCCAAATGAGGAGCAGAAGGAGGGAGAACATGACCAAGGAAGTCAGGACTGTGAGGGGTGCTCCCACCCACCGAGATGGTGGGGCTGATCTAATCGGAGCTCACCAAGGCCAGCTGGACTGGGACTGAAAAACCACGGGATAAAACCGGACTCCCTGAACATGGGGGACAATGAGGTCTGCTGAGAAACAAAGGACAATGGCACTGGATTTCGCTCCATTTACACATTCTGGCCTTGGGGTGGCCTAGCCTGATTGGATGCTCACCTTGCTAGACCTGGATGGAGAGGGGAGGAACTTGGACTTCCCTCAGGGCAGGGAACCCTTACTGCTCTTCGGACAGGAGAGGGAGGTGGAGTGGAGGGGGGAGGAGGAGGTATATGGGAGGCGGGGAGGAGGAGGAAATTTTTAATAAAATAAAAAAAAATACGATCCAGGCTTCTACAGAGATAAAGTGCCTTAGAGAGAAATACTCTGGAGCAGAGTGACAAGTCAATGTAGAGGAGTCAACCCTTTCATTTCAGAGAATTCATTATGTTTAGTCTACATTAGAGGGACTTCAACCTGTGGGTCACAAACCCTTTGAAGTTCAAACTACTCCTTCACAAGGTTTGCATATCAGATATCCTGCAAATCAAATATTTATGTTATGATTTATAACAGTGTCAAAATTACAGTTATGAAGTAGCCACAAAATAAGCTTATGTTTGGGGGTCACCACAGCATGAGGAGCTGTGTTAAAGGGATAGCATTAAGAAGGTTAAGAACCACTCTTGCACATGTTGTATTCTTTGTATGTGGATTACACAGTTAACAGGGTAATGGCTACATAGTAATATATGGAAGACATCGGTATCTGTTGCCATAGACAACACATTCTAATAAAATCCACACACAAAAATTTTGCTTATACTAAATTATTTTAACCAACATATTGAAAATAAACTATAGGAGATCAAAGTATATTTTATGTGGGGTATGTACACATGTACTATAGGAGCTTGGTAAGATATAATCTACTAGGTCAGAAAACAATTCTCTTGGTTCACACAGGTAAAGAATGAACATTGCTAGAAGGGCCTAAGATATGATAAGGTGTATAGACTCCAAAGTAGGAAGAAACAAGTTATGTAGATTTATTTGAAAGTGAAGAGTGTGCTAAAGAAGAGAAACTACAAGCTCCATTTATTTTTTACAAGTTTGGATACAAGGAAAAGCATAGAAATTTATGTGTCTGTAAAGGGAACTATGATATAAGCTAATTGATGTTAATATTATAGCTGATATGAGATCTTAGGCAAGTGGTTTAGCATCACTGTTAACAATACATCCAAACTGTTAGTGAAGTATTGCTGAAAGCCATGTGACTTCTTTGGCCATGGAGAATTTAACCCTTTTTGGCAAGGCAAATGGATAGTTCACTCCATAATTCTAGGCATAACCTCAGGAACATATTGCTACCTGTTGTCCTTGCTTTCTTTCCACAGATCATACTGCTGGTTGCCTTCCTTAGAGCAATAGATGAAATGGCTATTGCATTAGGAAAACTTTCCCCTGATGACTCTCCTCTGGGTGAGCTGGAGGGGATGTTGTTAAAAACATGTATTTTTTATTTTTTTCCTTTCTTTTTTTTTATTAAATTATATAATTTTACAAATTTTTACCTCCTTACCTCCTCCCATTTTCCTTCCCTTCCCTCCTCTCCCCTCCCCCCTCTCCAGTCCAAGGAGCAGTTAGGTTTCCCTGCCCTGTGGGAAGTTCAAGATCCTCCCCAATCCATCCAGGTCTAGGAAGGTGGGGATCCAAACAGACTAGGTTCTCACAAAGCCAGTACATAGAGTAGAATCAAAACCCAGTGCCATTGTCCTTGGCTTCTCAGTCAGCCCTCCTCATCAGCCACATTCAGAGAGTCCAGTATGATCACATGCTCCATCAGTCCCAGTCCAGCTGGCCTTGGTGAGCTTCCATTAGATCAGTCCCATTGTCTCAGTGAATAGACGCACCCCTCACGGTCCTGACTTCTTTGCTCATGTTCTTCGTCCTTCTGCTCCTCATTTGGACCTTGGGAGCTCAGTCCAGTGCTCCAATGTAGGTCTTTGTCTCTAACCCCATCCAACATCAGATGAAGGTTCTATGGTTTTATGCAAGATAATTATCAGTGTGGCTATAGTAAAGGGCCAGTTCAGGCCCCTTCTCCTCAGCTGCTCAAGGAGCAAGCTGGGGACATCTCCTTGGACACCTGGGAACACCTCTGGAGTCCAATCTCTTGCCTACCACAAAAGGACTCCCTTAATTAAGATATATACTTCCCTGATTTCATATCCACTCTTCCTCCATCCCAACTGTCTCATTCCCCAAGGCTCTTTCCAAAGTGGTTGCACAAGTATGCATTCCCACCAGCAATGGATGAGTGTACCCCTTACTCCACAACCTCTCCAGCAAAGGTTATCATTGGTGTTTTTGATTTTAGCCAATCTGAGAGGTGTAAGATGGTATCTCAACGTTGTTTTGATTTGCATTTCCCTGATAGCTAAGGAGGTTGAGCATGACCTTAAGTGTCTTTTGGCCATTTGAACTTCGTCTGTTGAGAATTCTCTGTTCAGTTCAGAGCCCCATTTTTAAAATGGGTTAATTAGCATTTTAAAGTCTAGTCTCTTGAGTTCCTTATATATTTTGGAGATAAGACCTTTATCAGTTGCAGGGTTGGTGAAGATCTTCTCCCAATCAGTAAGTTGTCTTTTTGTCTTATTGACAGTGTCCTTTGCTTTACAGAAGTTTCTCAGTTTTAGGAGGTCTCATTTATTCAATGTTGCCCTTATTGTCTGTGCTACTGGGATTATACGTAGGAAATGGTCTCCCATGCCTATATATTGTAAACTCTTTCCCACTTTCTCTTCTATCAGGTTCAGTGTGTTCAGATTGATATTGAGATCTTTAATCAATCTGGACTTGAGTTTGGTGCATGGTGATAAATATGGATCTATTTTCATTCTTCTACAGGTTGACATCCAGTTCTGCCAGCACCATTTGTTGAAGATGCTTTCTTTCTTCCATTGTATACTTTTAGCTCCTATGTCAAAAATCAGGTGCTCATAGGTTTGTGGGTTAATATCTCACCTGGTTGTGCTCACTAACTGGTCCCAGCACCCAAACAGGCTGAGCTGGAGCAAAACATGCATTTTTTAAAGGAACTGAGTCAGCTCCTAAAGCTTTTGATGTTTTAAGTGTAACTATGAATTTAGAATTCTATAGAACAGGATGCCGCTTTTTCAGTGCACCTTGTGACTAGTCCAAAAGAGTCACACTAGTTCATAATATTACAAATCTGAATCTCCATTTTGGAGAGAATTATTTCAACCACATGAATGTAGGAGAAATGCTAATAATAGATGATATCAAGATTTATTGGTAATTTTCTAAGAACAGGGAATGAGGAAGAATCATAGAAACCCATAATGCCCTCATTTCTAAAGGCTGTGCCAAAACTGTAGGAGTTGACACTCTGGAATGTTGAAAAGTCAACATAAGGAGACATGAGAACAAGTGATAATCAACACCAACTATTAAGAATAAGCTTTTATGTTGTTTACAGGATGATATGAAAAAAAACTGGTTTTTGGACCATAGGAGATAGAGCACCATAAAATAAATTATGAATTGATTCAGCCTTGGCTGATGAGTTGATTGGGATATTTTAGATTTGACTGGAGGTAAACATTAACCATTAGATGCAAAATTCCCTTTTACTTTGTATGACACTGTAACTGTAAATGCTGCCAGCTAGACAGACTGTTCCATCTGTAGGTATGCCTAGTTAGAAAACTTCCTTTGCTGCTTGCTATAATGCTTTTACTTCTAATATTAAAGCTACAAATCAATTAGGTAATGTTTACCAGTAGGAATGTTGGGGGATAGAAATGGAATAAGGTAAGGGAGCAAACTGGTAATTATTGTGATTATTATTAGTAACAAGGAAAAATATGATTGTGAAATGGTTCATTCTGATCTAGGCTGTCAGGGGTCACTTGTTTGAAACATGTGGTCATAGTTTTCTTTGTTTTTGATAGCTTTATATGTCTATTTCATGTCATTGGACCCATTGGGAGCAAGGCTCCCAGCAGAACATACTTGTTAATTTCTGAGAAAAACCAAAAGCACAGGAAAGTGCTGTTCAGAGTTCAAAGTTGAATTATAATGGAGATACTGAGAAGGACTGGGAATGCAGGACATAGGTAACAGAAGTAGTCATTGGAAGGACTAATCCTGCTGTACTGAAGAAGTCAATAATAAAATGTATCCCATACATGACACTGTTAACAGCCAAGGTCATATTGCTAGATATATCATAAGTCCTGGGAGATCCTTAATTCCATCATTGTACTAAATGGACACAGTATTAAAATGACTCATGGTGACTTATTGCTAAACTCAAAAATCAATGGGTTTTTTATCCATCACCAGAAAAGTGGATGGTAATTCACATAGTGCTGTGGGAACTCCTTCAGCCAATATCATTAAAGATACTGGCCCACTTTGGGCATGATCTCATGTACTATAAATGCATATGAAAAACATGCATGGGCCTCTTGGGTACTGGATTCCAGTTCTCAGTGCATACAGAAGACTGTGGATTGGTACTCTTTCTGTGAGTTTATCCCCAGATAAATAAAACTTTGTTATACTCCATTGCAGGCTACTATTGAACTCTTTTGTACATCAACAGAATAGAGAGCCTCACCTGGTCTAAGTTTAACAAGGAAGAGTCAATGGAATACTCAACCCTACATGGGATGTATATATAACACCCTTTCCCCCAAATCTCAGGCATCATTGTGAAGATGGAGTAAAAAGATTATAAAAAAAAAACAAGAGTGGTAGATAATCTCCAGGAAACTTTTCTGAACATAACCAGGAAATTGTAAATTTGAAATCAAATTATTGCAACAACTTGCCTAAGACCTGTGCAAACTCAAGTCATACAAATTCCATCATAGAGGGTGAAAAAAGTGCATGAAGTTCCTCTATTGACTGAGGAGCTATTGACATTTTATAGCTGCTGTGAGAGAGTTATTTATTTAATATTATTATTTCATTTTTAGTTTTGCTATTATGGTTATTTCAATTCTTCCTCCTTTTATTTCTTCCAACCCTCCCCTGATACCCTTTCTATTTTCTTTAAAATTCATGGTCTCATTTTTGTTTTTTGTTGTTGTTGTTGTTGTTGTTATTGTTGTCTACTCGCTCTTAGATCTCCATAGTTACCTATAATTTCTGTCTAGAGTTGAGGTTCCCTTGAGCTTTGTCCCCTTCCATGTTAGCATGTTTACTGGTATTGTCCTTGTTCAGGTCATGTATAGACAGATATGTTGATGAGACTTTATGTGGGTAGCTTCTGGCATCTCTAAAAGATATTTCATAGCAAACTGCCTGACCCTTCAGCTCATGAAATTTCCCATACTCCTTTCTGCAATATGTTCTGAGATTTATGTGTGTGGGAATTGTTTTGTAAATGTTTTCATTTCAGCTGGGCTCTATAACTTTGCATTTTCATTGAATGTGGCTTTCTGTAATGGTCTCTTTCATCTGTTGCTAAGAAAAGTGTTCTCAATAAAAGGTGAGGACTATGCTTATAAATGGTTACAAAGACAAATATATGGAATGCAGTTAGGGATTATGTTGGTTTAGTAAAATAGTGGTTGTAGAGTCTCCTCCAATATCTATGACTTTACTACCAAAGAGTTAAAAACATGTAAACCTGTTTATAAACATGCAGATATAGCTTAAGAGAAATTTTATGAGGTGCTGTGACAATGCTATATCCAAAAATTATCTAACAACCAAAACTATAAATAAATAAATAAATAAATAAATAAATAAATAAATAAATAAATAGCAACACCAGGTATGCTTTCAAGTTACTGGTCAGGGTTGTCAAAGAGACTCCCAAAATATTACAGATCATTATTATTACTCCTGGTCACCCATCAAAGGTGGAATTTGAGACTTTATTGATGAAGACACCAATCACTTCAGACATAGGACCCATAGGCCTCTGTGCTGCTACCAACCTGAATGCCTTTCTCCTAAGTATTAGATTTCATGGTATCAGACAGCACTATGGAAGCTTCCAAAGGAGGTAAGCAATAAACAATCCTTATCAGATATCATGCCTATTAACCACAATGGTGAACAGCATTGTACTATAACCTTAAGGGTGCAGTAGTGGCATGCATACCTTTGACAATAAGCAACAGCTGTCTAATTGGATTTATACCTGCTCACAAAGAGGACCACCATATCTGGTAGTGGAAACCTAACCAAATGCTTGGAGGTAGTGAACTCTGTTTAGTCATGTTATCTCTGAAAGGCTGACCACACTCCAGGGCAAGATCCACCCTTGAGGATGGTTGAGTAGCTGGGCAATAGTAATTGTACTCAATGGAAAAAACAAAAGTTGAATAGGGATGTGAGGGTGGCTAACATAGCTCTTAGAGGACTTGCAGGAGGGGGTAAATATATTCAATACATTGTATGAAATTCTCAAAGAAATAATAAAAATACTATTTTAGAAAAGAATGGAACCAGAGAGTATCTAGTCTCAAGGCTTACTGTGATTCAAATTAAATGTGTATAAAGGATTGAGAAACCTGTGGGAGAATTGAAAACCTGTGAATGACTTTTCACTGGGCAATTAATACTATGAAGCAGATTGGTCTTCCCTGTGTTTGGATGGGGACATCATGCCAGACCCCAAAGGCTCAAGATATTGATCTAGATATTGTTGGTGCACATGAACAGGCTCAACTAGGTGTGTACTAAGAATGGGGCTGCAGAGGTAAAGCTCTGCAGCATCCAGGTGATTAATCTCTTGTCTCCATTACTCTAAATGAGCTAAACAAATCCCTCACTGGGACTGTCACACTGATGTTCTGCACGTAAATTGTTCCTAATGATCAAGGGCATAGGGCCAGTCCCCTGGCTGGTAAAGCCATTCATTTCACAACACTGTGCCCTGATGATGTATTTCTGCAAAGCATCCATTGGCAGAGGGGCTGTTAAAGGAAATGCTGGCCATTCTAAACTGTGTGTAGGGATGGGCTCTATCAGTAACATGTGGCTAGTGTCATGCTGTGTCAGGATCTGTAGATTTGGGTGTAGGTTCCTCTCTGTACAAATTCACTTCTTAAAACCTCTACATCTTTTTCATGCAAAAGTTAAGGGGCTTGGGCTAGAATAGTATACCCAAATGTTAACTCACTAAAGCACTCATGGTTTGTTGTAAAAGATATTTTTTAAATATTCACTTGTTATGCTTTAATTTTGATTCCTTAAAAGATAAATACCAGCCTCATTTTGAATACATTTTTAAGTTATGTGAAGTATAAAATTAGTTGTTAGGATTTGTGGAATTTAGTATTGAGTAAGAGAAAGCCTGTTAGCAATTAGGGATGAGAATCTGGACATGATGAGTCTGAAAACTTGTATTCAACACATGCATTCCACAATCTTGACTAATAAGGCTTTGCAGTTTGGAAGAGTTGTTTCTATGGTTACTTAGGACCTCAGCATTCCACAGGTAAAAGGAGCAGGCATGTGTGAACAACAGGGACAGGGCAGGATATCCTGTTATCTTTATACAACAAAATTTTTGTGGATTTGTTTTATTATTTTATGTCTATGAGTGCTATGTGTATATGTATATATACACATATATATGTATATATATTCACCAGGTATATCCCTGGTGCCCATGGAGGTGAAAAGAGTGTACTGAATCCCCTGAGGCTGTAGTTAAACATTGTTGTGAACCAACATGTGGTTTCTGAAAATTAAACTGGATTTTCTGTAAGGACAAGTGTTCTTAACCTTTAAGCCAAAGACAAAATATTAACATGTTTAATAGTACACATTAATTATAAAAAAATTAATGGCAATCTAAAAGTTAATAATTTATCTTTTACTACATCAAAAATTGATCATTGTTAGAAAAATAATTAAAATAATTATTATTATATAAGATAAACATTGCAAAATTATAAATTATACATTTTAAAACTTAATTTAAATTAACTGTGTTTTTATGTGTGTGTGTGTGTGTGTGTGTGTGTGTGTGTGTGTGTGTGTGAACAGCACTAATTAAAATTAGTGGATTTTCAAAGAAAAACTGAGTTCTGATTGAACTCAGAAGAGATGTGCTGGGAGTATAGGAGAGGTGTTACTGTGAGGAGGTGAGGCTTAAATATTGTCATATTTCATTGTATGCATGTATGAAGTTCTAAAAATAAAGAGAATCTTACAATAAGTAAATAAAATGGTCACCTGTTTTTCAAGAGTCTCCATGCAGTACAGATTGTTAAACACATTTTAGTGAAATATTGTAGGAAATAGAGTCAAATTCACCATGTTTGTTTTGTCTCATATCCTGCTTAGAATCATTTCCTACCTGTTTATATGTTAATTTCTGTTGTGAGCATCTGATTAAATTAGGGTCCTTTAAAACTAAGCTCATTAACTAAATCTTCTTAGAACTGCTTAAGTCAGTTGACAGACTCCTCAAATCATTACTTGTCTATAGCTAGCAGGGACCCATGGCAACTAAGTTCAGAGAGTGGCATAGAATAGAATAAGGTCAGATAAGCTGATTTCCTGGACTTTTTTTTTTTTTTTTTTTTTTGGCACATGCTCTGATCTGAGTCAGGTATCATTTTTCTCATCTCTCTTTCACTTCTACTGGATATCAAATAAGTAAGATTGGAAAAGAAAGGAGATTCAGACCATTTATCTGATATTGTATTTGGTTTTATTGTATTTGAACTGGTTAGATTAGATTGTGTTTACTTTTAGACCTGTAGCAGATCTTGCTGAGACCCATGAGGCCACCTAACTCACACCAGCTGAAAATGCTTTCTGTTCTTGTTTGGGATACTTTACCTCCAGAGACACAGGATTAACCATCACAAACTAGCCACTGCCTCATCAAGATCATTGTCATTGAAAATTCTGCAAAGTTCTCTCCAATATTTTGAAGAAGACCAAGTACACCAAATAGTGTTTTAATTCAAACAGTCATGGAGCTACATAACTTGATTTCAAGGAATGTTCTCATCACTTAGCTTTTGAGGGCTTAAAATATGTACAATTTCTAAGGTGTAAAATTGGAAACACTACTGCATGGTAACTGAGGTCACAGAGATTAAAGGCATGTAACCCACCACCAGGTGGCAAATAAGTTTAAGATGCATAATTCCAGATTTTTTTTCCATAAAGTAATTGAATAAAATTGAATAAAAAAGAATACATTGAATTCTATCACAAGCCAAAGAAATATTAGAAGCCTAAGAAATGTTATATGATCAAATATTTATGGTGGATGGTAGAATACCTAGCTTGGTGATATAAAGAACAGTAAGATTTAGTAAAAATTAATTATAGTAACTGATTCAGTGATTACCAAGATCTTTTACAGAATTATAGGCATTGCACTAAACTATGGGAACATGAATTAATAAGAAAAAATCTATTCTCATGAAACATATCATTACTCAGTATATGTGTGAGCAGATAAGAGCGTGTGTACATGTACTGGGAAAGTGCCAGAAGACTCCACTCAAACAAAAGAAAGAGAATGTTAGCTAGTGATGTCATATTGGTGAGGATGCATGCTTAAATACTGTAATATCAGACTGAAATAACATTATCTTACACAAGATATATGATTTAATTTTTAACCTACAATAGCTTAGGCGAAAAGGAGTTCTTTATGTCAGGAAAACCAGTTTCTCTTTTCTCCTTGCTCTGTCATCAAGAGGATACTCTTCTCTCTGTTTAGTTAAGGATACAATCATTCTTTCTAGGTCCTAGCCAGCACAAAGGACAGAGTACACCTTTGTCTGTAAGAGAGAGACTTGAAAACAGCAAACTTCACTTCTGTTCATATTTCTTCTGCCAGAGTTTGTCTCAGGGTTATAAACTCTGCCAGAGGCCTGCAAAATACATTCTTCACTTGTGTGGTCATTTACTAGCAGGGAAATGGTTGATAAGTATAAAAGAAAGTAATATCAGGTACTAAGAAATGACTAATGGTCATTTTTATATATAGTAAGTAGCATAAAACATTCATCAATCAGAGTGGGCTAGATATGCTACAATTCAGAATCTTAAACCACTTAAGTTTTAATGTTGCTTTAACTGCTTGATGGATCAGGAGAACAAGGTAAGCCTTTGTCATAACAATCATTTAGAGACCCATCGTCCTGTACTGCTAGTTACTGCCCCAGTAGAACTGTGATGTCTGGGACATCTTGCATTGATAATTAAATATTCATCAGGATTAACATGATTATGGTTCAAAACTACAGATATGTAGACATATCCATATTTACCTATCCATAAGAAATCAAAAATTTAAACTAGTCCACATAAAGAAAATAAATGAATATGTGAGTGTGTGAGTGTGTGTGTGTGTTTAGTGATAGTACTGTTCAATACCCTGAAGGTCAGTGAGAAAGGGATGAATTTTATAGGAAAGGGGTCTCTGACATCACAACCCCTCCCCCACTAACTTAAGCTGAAGAGACCTGGCAGGAACCTCCCCACAGCCCCAATTATTCTCCACCACATCACATCAGGGACCATTGGAGGCTCTTCCTGCACCTGGAGGATCAATTACCAGAGTCACAGGCCCCAACTGCATCTAACCTGCACCAAGTAAAAGGAGAGATGTGTAGACGACAGTGTAAGAACAACATTCAACAACATGGAGAGCAATATGGCAGCACCAGAAATTAGTAGTTCTATGACAGCAAGACCTAAGCATCCTAACAGAGATGAAGCATAAGAAAACAACCTTAAAAATAACTTTATGAATATGATAAAAAGAGTTCCTTAAAGAGGAAATGAAAAATTCCCTTAAAGAAGTGGAAGCAAACACAAACAAAACATTGGAGGTAATCAACAAATTTATTAAAGAAATTAAAGATAGTCAAAAAAAATAATCAATCAGTGTACTCAGAGGCTGCTTCTTCATCCCTGACCACCCAGAACCAAAATAACCACACAGAAACTATAATAATTAAATCACTGCTTGACCAATCACTTAAGCATATTGCTAACCAGTTTGTATATCCTTAATTAACCATTCCTATTATTTTATATATTTACCATGAGGTTCAAGGCCTACTGGCAAGATTCTGGCTGGTTGCTCCTGTCTTTCTTCTCTCGCGTCTACATGGTTTCTCATTGACTCCACCTACTTACTCCCAGTATTCAGTTTAGTTTTTCTGCCTAGCTCTATTCTGCCTTATTCCAGCCTAAAGCCATTTTTTTTATTCATTAACCAATAAAAGCAACACATATACAGAAGAACTTCCCACACCAAAGCAGGTGAAGAAAATGATTCAAGACTTGAAAACTGAAAAAGAGACAGTAAAGAAAAAACAAACCAAGGGAATTCTAGAAATGGAAAATGTGGGTAAATAATCAGGAACTACACAAGAAATGGAAGAAAGAATCTCAGGCATTGAAGATATGATAGAGTAAAAAGAATAATCAGTCAAAGAAAATTTTAAATCAAAATAATTCTTAAAACAAAATATCCATGAAATCTGGGACACTAAAAGACCAAAACTAAGAATAACAGGAATAGGAGGAGAAGTCCAGCTAAAAGGCACAACAAAACTATAGAAGATAACTTTCCCAAGCAAAAGAAGGACATGCCTATGAGAGTACAGAAAGCTTATAGAACACCACATAAGCTATATCAAGGAAAGGGTCCTTGGCCACATATTAATCTAAACACTACATTTATAGAATAAAGAGCTGCAAAGGAAAAAGACCAAGTAACATAGAAAGGCAGACCTGTAAGGCAGATATGCGTCTTCTCAACAGAAGCTCTGAAAGTCAGAAGGTCCTGGATAGATATTATGCAGGCACTAAGAGACTTTGTATGCCAGTAAAACTACACCCAGCAAAGCTTTCAATCACCATAGACAGAGAAAACAAGATATCCCATGAAAAAATCAGATTTAACCAATACTGATCCACAAATCCTGTACCGCATAAAGTACTAGAAGAAAATTTTCAACCCAAGAAGGTTAGCTACACCCACAAAAAACATAGGCAACAGGTACTCTCACACCAGCAAATCCCCAAAAAAGGAAAACAAACACTTAATTTCACCACTACAAAAAAACCTAAAAATAATAAGAACTAACAATCATTGGTCATTAATAATTTTTAATATCGATTGTTTCAATTTACCTATAAAAAGACACAGGATACAGAATAGATACAATACAAGACATATTTTTCTCCTGCATACAAGAAACACAACTCAATGTCAAAGATGATATTACCTCAGAGTAAAAAGTTGGGAAAAGATTTTCCAATCAAATGGACCTAAGAAAAAAGCTTGTGTAGCTACTTTAATATCTAAGAAAATAGACTTCAAACTAAAATCAATAAAAAATAAAGAAAAGCATTTCATATTCATCACCGGAAAAATCAATCAAAATGAAGTCTCTATTCTGAACATCTATGCCCAAAATATAAGGGCACCCACATTTGTAAAAGAAACATTATTAAAGCTTAAATCACACATCAAACACAACACAAAATAGAGGGAGACTCTCAACAATGGACAGGACTACCAGACAGAAACTTAAAAGAAATATAAAGGAACCAGCAGACATTATTACTCTAATAAGCTTAACAGAGATCTATAGAACATTTCACCCAAACACAAAAGAATGTACCTTCTTCTCAGCACCTCATGGAACCATCACTAAAATTGATCACATTAGTAACAAAGCAAATTTCAATAAAGACAAAAAATGTAAAATGCCCTATATCTTATCAGATCACCAGGACTACAAGTTAGAATTCAGCAAGAACAATAATGTCAAAAATCCCACAAATTCATGGAAATGGAACAATGCTCAAATGAGTTACCACTGGGTCAAGGAAGAAATAAAAAAGAAATTAAAGGATTTCATAGAATTCAATGAAAATGAATGCAAAATATACCTAAACTTATGTGACACTATGAAAGTAGTGCTTAGAGGAAAGTTCATATTCATAGCACTACATAAAGAACCTAGAGAAATCTCACACTGGTGACATAATAGCACACCTGAAAGACCTAGAACAAGCAAAAGCAAACTCACCCAGAAGGAGTAGATGACAGGAAATAATCAAATTGATAGGTGAAATCGATAAAATAGAAACAAAGAAAGCAATACAAAGAATCGATGAGAAAAAGAGTTGGTCCTTTAAGAAAATCAGCAAGACTGATAAACTCTTATCAAAAATAACCAAAAGGCAGAGAGACAAAATGTAAATTAACAAAATCTGAAATGAAAAGGGGGACATAACAACAGACACTAAGGAAATCTAGAGAATCATCAAGTCACAGTTCAAAAACCTGTATTCCACAAAAACCGAAAAATCTAAAGGAAACGAACAATTTTCTGGAAAGGTACCATATACCAAAATGAAATCAATGCCAGATAAACAATTTAAATAGACCTATAGCCCCTACAAAATTATAAGCAGTCATAAAAAATCTTCCAAACAAGAAAAGCCCAGGACTAAATGCTTTCAGCACAGAGTTCTACCAGAATTTTAAAGAACAACTAATACCAATATTCCTCGAAATTTTCCACACAATAAAATAAGAAACTTTACCAAAATCATTTTATGAGATAGCAATTACTCTGACACCCAAACCACACCAAAGTTTAACTAAGAAAGAGAATTACAGACCAATCTTCCTCATGAACATTGATCAAAGTACTCAATAAAATACTGGCAATCAGAATCCAAGAACAAATCAGAAAAATCATTTACCATGATCAAATAAGCTTCATCCCAGAGATTCAGAGCTAATTAAATATATAAAACTCTGTTAAAAGCAATCTACAGATTTTTTGCAACCCCCATCAAACTTACAGCACAATTCTTCACACAGACCTTGAAAGAACAATATTCAAACTCATATGGAAAAACAAAATACCCAGGATAGCCAAAACAATGCTGTACAATAGAAAGGTTTCCAGAAGCATCATAGACCCTGACTTCAAGCCCTACTGCAGTGTTACTAATGAAAATCATTAGATATTGGAATAAAACAGACAGTTAGACTAATGAAATTGAATTGAAGACCCAGATATCAATCTACACATCTGTGAACAACTGATTTTTGACAAGAAGCTAAAATTATAAAATGGAAAAAATATCCTCTACAAATGGTACTAGCATAACTGCATGATGACATGTAGAAGAATGCAAATAGAATCTTCTCTACTCCCTTGCACAAAACTCAAGTCCCAGTGGATGCAAGATCTCAACAAAAATCCAGCCACACTGAACCTCAAAGAAGAGAGGGTGGGAAATAACCTTGAACACATTGGCACAGGAGATCACTTCCTAGAAATAAAACCAGTAGCACAGACACTAAGAACAACAATTAATGAATGAGATCTCCTGAAATTGAGAAATTTCTGTAAGGAAAACAGCATGGTTAACAATACAAAATGGCAGCCTACAGAACAGGAAAAGATCTTCACCAACACTACATCTGACAGAGGGCTGATCTCCAAAATATATAAAGAATTCAAGAAACTAGACATCAAAACACCAAATAATCCAATTTAAAAATGGTGTACCAATCTAAACAAAGAATTTTCAACAGAGTAATCTCAAATGTCTGAAGGACACTTAAGAAACTACTCACCATCTGCAGCCACGAGGGAAATGCAAATCAAAATGACTGTGGTATATCTTCCTGTACCTGTCAGAATGGTTAAAATCAAAAACACTGATGATACCTTATGCTGGAGATGATGTGGAGGAAGGGGAACCTTCCTCCATTGCTTGTGGGAGTGCCAACTTGTAGAAGCACTTTAGAAATCAGTATGGCAGCTTCTCAGAAAATTGGGAATTAATCTACTCAAGACACAGCAATACCACCCTTAGGCATATGCCCAAGAAAATGCACACTCATACCACAGAGAAATTTGCTCAAATATTCTCTTAGCAGCATGTTGTTTTTGTAGTAAGCAGAACCTCGAAACAACCTAGATGCCCTTCAACTGAAGAATGGACAAAGAAAGTGTTGTACATTTCCACAGTAGAGTACTACACAGTAGTTAAAAAAATGACATCTTGAAATTTGCAGGTAAATGGAAGGAACTAGAAAAAAACATTCTGAGTAAGTTAACCCAGATCTAGAAAGAAAAACACTGTATGTATTCACTCAGAAGTGGATATTAGACATGAAGTAAAGGATAACTAACCTACAGTCCACAACCTTGAGAAGTTAGGTAAAATGGAGGATGTTAAGAGAGATATACATGGACCACACCACAGGAAGTAGAAATAAACAAGATCTCCGGGGGGTGGAGAAGGGGAGGGAAGGAGAACTTGAGGGAGCTGGATGGTCCAGTTGGAGAAAGAACAGAAAAGCACAAAGACATACTTTGATAGAGGGAGACGTTATGTGGTTATCGAGAAACCTGGAACTAAGGAAACTGCTAAAATTCCACAATGATGACCCCAGCTAAGTGAAGAAGGATGCTAAAAAAGAAATCCCACACTAGATCAGAATTGAGTATAATAAAATGTTATTTATGTAGGGGTAGACTCACAGATCACAATCCTCTGCTTGAACGGAGAACAATAGAATCCAGCAGCTGGGAAAGAAGCTGAACGCGAGCTATAAATTAATTGGCATGTATAGTAAAAGAGGCCATGCCCAAGTGGGCGGGTAACTTAAAGGTTACTGGCAGTAGGAATTCCTGCAGCACCTCCCCCTTATGTTTAAATTAGAAAGTTCTAAGCCTAACACAAAGTTATATAGAATAAGAATAAATATCATGTATAAAAATTAGAATTACAACTAGCATAGACAATATCAAGTAAGAAACATGTAATCAATATTTTAATAATTATCCTATTTTAATGATGCTAAGTCTTGTATAATAAATAACTTGACTAAGTCATGAGAGGAAAGTTACTATATCTAGTCTTCAATTCCATCAATCACCCAGAAGGGAAATAATATTACTTGAGTAAGCAGGAAATGCAATCAAATAACTTCCAAAATGTACAAAAAGTGATAGAGACAACTGGCTACCTGGGCAATCACCCAAAGTCTCACTTGCAAGGTTGGAGCAACCAAATTTGTCTAAGGCCTAGAATAACTGACAGAACATTTTCAGAGGCAAGAAATATTTAAAAATCATCTTACACTGTCTTAGCAAGATTTGACAGTCTGTTTACTTGTATCCTCCTTACAAGTAAGATGTCCTGTCCAGACATCTTGTATTTTGTCAGTGGTCAATGCACGGGCAGATCCTTGTCCAAAGGCCAGTTTTGCCAAGATGAAAACAAGCTCCAAGTGGAGTGTCTTTAGTGCTCAACGTTCTCTAGGGAATAGATTGGTACTGCCAAGAGCAATCATGTCTCACGTCAACAGAATTCTAAGTTATTTAAATGCCATATTCTACAGCTCCTTGTAGTGGTTGAAGATTAGCCATCTATGCAGAATACAGTCTCTGGGTATCTAAAAAACTTGATTATTCTAGCAATAAGTATGACAGACATGGATGACTATTGACCTATGAATTTTAATACCTATATAACTTAAAAACTAAGTCTTAAAATTAGAATATTAAACATTATTTCAACAACTATGCAACAAATGAGGAAAATGTTCTCAAAACATAAACAATGCATAGGTATCTTGATCAGAGGTAGAAATGTATGTTGCAATATGATAACTATATCCTAAAATTGTATCAATATACAAAATAATTTAAGCAGAGGTAGAAGCATGCATGCATATAATAAGACAAAATAACTTTGTCTAGGCATACAAAGTTTCCTTCTGAAAACTTCAAAGATTATTATAGGAAAATTAATTTCATTGTGGAAAACTTAAACTATATATATATATATATATATATATATGTATATATATTCAATGAAATGTATGATAGAGACAAAAATAGGCATAAAGAAAATAATTTTTTTCCTAAATTCTTTCTTCTTTGTATTCCATACCAGAATGCTCCTGACATGAGACAGAAACTCTGAATTTTTTTAAATGATTGGATTTACAGAACAGAGCCGTTGTCTAACTCCAAAGCCAGCTCTATGTATTATGTATGTATATATGTATGTATGTATGTGTCTGTCTGTCTTTCTGTCTGTCTGTGTTTTATTACCTTACCTTATAACAAATATTTTTTTACCTTGATGATCCTTATTGGATAGATATCTAGGGTATCTTGAACTTTTGAAGATGTGTATTTTCCTGTGAAGACAAGAGTAGAACTCTGCCAACCCTATGTAGTTTCTTTACCACGTGTATGGTTGTCACCATTGTATATTAGCTGTCATTTCTCTTTCTCAATATATTTCTCTTTTTCAAAGACAATCTTTATTTTTTCCTGAATGTGTCAAGTGTGTCTTTATTCTTTTTTTTTATTAAAAATTTCCGCCTCCTCCCCGCCTCCCACTTACCTCCCTCCCCCCTCCACTCCCCCTCTCTCTCCTATCCAGAGAGCAGTAAGGGTTCCCTGTCCTGTGGGAAGTCCAAGTTCCTCCCCCCTCCATCCAGGTCCAGGAAGTTGAGCATCCAAACAGGCCAGCCCCCCCCAAGCCAGTATGCATAGTAGGATCCAAATCCAGTGTTATTTTCCTTGGTTTCTCAGCAGCCCTCATTGTCCGCCATGTTCAGGGAGTCCGGTTTTATTCCATGCTTTTTCAGTTCCAGTCCAGCTGGACTTGGTAAGCTCCGAATAGATCAGCCCCACCATCTCAGTGGATGGGGGACCCCTCGCAGTCCAGACTTCCTTGCTCATGTTTTCCCTCCTTCTGCTCCTCATTTGGACCTTGGAAGCTCAGCGCGGTGCACCAATGTGTGGCTCTGTCTCTATCTCCATCCATAGCCAGATGAAGATTCCCTCATGGTCCTGACTTTCTTTCTCATGTTCTCCCTCCTTCTGCTCCTCATCAGGACCTTGGGAGCTCAGTCCGGTGCTCCAATGTGGGGCTCTGTCTCTATCTCCATCCATCGCCAGGTAAAGGTTCTATGGTGATATGCAAGATATTCATTAGTATGGCTATAGGATCTGGCCTTTTCCGGCTCCCTCTCCTCAGCTGCCCACAGAACTAGCTGGGGGCATCTCCCTGGGTACCTGGGAACCCCTCTAGAGTCAAGTCTCTTGATAAACCTAAAATGGCTCCCTTAATTAGGATATATGCTTCCCTACTCCCATATCCACCCTTCCTCCATCCCAAGCATCCCATTCCCCCAAGCTCTCTCCATCCTCCCCTTCACGCTTTTCTCTCCCCATCTCCCCTTGCCCCCAACCCAACCCACCCCCAAGTTCCCAATTTTTGCCTAGCACACTTCTTCAATACTTCTAATATTCAGGAGGATATTTTTCTTGGTTTCACCTTCTTATTGTCTTAAGGATCTCGAATTATAGGCTCGATGTCCTTTATTTGTGGCTAAAAACCGATTATGAGTGAGTACATCCCATGTTCATCTTTTTGGGTCTGGGTTACCTCACTCAGAATAGTGTTTTCTATTTCCATCCATTTGCATGAAAATTCAAGATGTCATTGTTTTATACCGCTGAGTAGTACTCTAACATGTATATATTCCAGTTTCTTTATCCATTCTTCCACTGAAGGGCATCTAGGTTGTTTCCAGGTTCTGGCTATTACAAATAACGTTGCTATGAACATAGTTGAACAAATGTGTTTGTAATATGATAGGGCATCTCTTGGATATATTCCCAAGAGTGGAATTGCTGGGTCCTGGGGCAGGTTGATCCCAAATTTCCTGAGAAACCACCACACCGCTTTCCAAAGTGGTTGCACAAGTTTGCAATCCCACCAGTAATGGATGAGTGTACCTTTTACTCCACAACCTCTCCAGCACAGGCTATCATTGGTGTTTTTGATTTTAGCCAATCTGACAGGGCACAGGAGACCTTTTCCTACATAAAGCCAATCTTTATTAATTTTGATGGTATCCATAGTCTTTCTTTTCTTGTGGAAGCAAGAGCAAAACCCTGTCCCCAACATAGCACATCTCCTGGTTCCCATTGCGAGGTCAACACATCCTTGAAACCGAATGTGAAGCAAAGGACAATGGCTCTGGGCTCTGATTGTTCTTCATGGACGGGCTCTGTGGGAGCCTTCTCAGCTTGGTCGATCACCTTCCTGGACCTGGGGGGAGTTGGGAGGACCTTGGTCTTAGCATAGAGTGGGGAACCCTGATGGCTCCTTGGCCTTGAGATGGAGGGAGGGGAGGTATGGGTGGAGGGGAGGGGAGGGAAGGGGGAGAAGGAGGGGAGAGAAAGGGGAGAAGGAGGGGAGGGAGGGAGGAGGAGGAGGGAAGGAGATGGAAATTTTTAAATATAAAAAAAAATAAACCATGAGAAAAAAAAAAAAAAAAAAAAAAAAAAAAAAAAAAAAAAAAAACACATCCTTGAAATATAGCAGCTGATTTAATTCAGAAGACTTTTCTATTATCCAATGTCACTCTGATGCTGTTGTCCCTTTCTCATTAGTGTTAAAAAATTCAAGGTTAATAAAGCATTATATAATCTATTTCAGGGGACTTTTCCATACCTTTCTGTTTGTTTAACATATCCTTTATAGTTCAATTTGATCTTTTTAAAACTGCCTGACCTGTAGGATTTTATACTGTAATAAGCAAAAAAATTAAATTAAATTCTGTTAATGGCCACTGTTTAACCCATATTGGTTTCTCAGTTATCCATTTTAAAGGTAGGTATGTTGGTACCTTTAAAGTTTTGCTAGTTGCTTTGTGTTCTTGTACAGCCTGAATTGTTAGCGACCTTTGTGTATAGTACCTTATAATATTGTTCCCAGAATAATGAGTTTCTGATACAGCAGGAAGGTTAATCTGGGTATTCCATTGCTACAGCAGGTCATGACCCCATAAATTCACTGCAATATTAGCTACATATGGCCTCAGCATTCCTCTTTGTCCTTCTGTCCCAATGCAGTCAACCCAACTCCTGTTTTGTTTCACTTGAGATAGGGTTCCAATTTCTAGTAATTGAACATTTACTTCTTGAAGTGGCCAATTTGGATGCCAAAATTCTGAAGTAATAATACTCACGTCCACACCCTGTCAATCAAACCCATAATTACAATGCCATTTATATGTAGTCTTAGCTTTTGTCTTTGGTTATTTATAGAAGTCTGCCAGAATATATATTTTCTATATGTTCTTAGAAGTTTTGATTTATCCTCCATGTTTATTCCATCATCTAGAACAGTATAGTGTTTTACAGAAGGCTTTAGATTTTTCAATTTTTCTGGCGAGACATGTCCTACACAGTGACTGGGAATGACTGGATCACTTTTGATTCGGGGACCTGCAAGAGGCCCCCAAAAAGTTTCCCAATGCTATCAGGTTGCCTTGTCTGTCTTTTGTTGATCTGCATTCAATTGTCCAATTTCAGCCTCTGCTGTACCTTCTACCTATACCTCAAGGCTGAACCCTCCTATTCTTGCCATTCCCAGAGGAGACATTATTCCTGGGAATCTCTTGTCTACAATCCCTTCCCAGATGTCTTATTCTACCACAATTAAACCATTTGGCATTTTGATGTCTCCTCATTCCTTTGGGAATTCCTTTTCCTACCCAAGATTCAGTGCTATAGTCAAATGTCTCAATGTTCATTGTATGCAGGATCCAGTCAATCATTGGTACTGATCTAATTTTTAAAGGCCCAAGCATCTTACTGAATTTTAAGTTGGAATTTCCAAAGGTGGGGATTCAATCAGTACTCATTTAGCATTTGGGTCTATTACTCCTATTTGTATAGCCCTAGTTAGTCTTTGTAAAAAGTCACTAAAGTGTTCTCTCTGGCCCTGTTTAATCTTGGTATATGATTCAATTAGTTTTCCTAGTTCTGGAATCCTGTCCCAAACATTTCAGTCTGCTTTGTGGCATAGGGACACGATTTGTTCATTCTAAAGAGCTTGTACCTGTGGTCAGAATAAGTGCTCTCACTAAGAATTTGATCTTGAGAAGTCTCAAGTCCTTTTGCATTTCCCTGTTGTTCTAAAATTTTAGCGTCTTCTCTGAAATAGCATTTAAACATCAGTTGAGGCCTGTCATCCAAGACTGCTTAAATTAACTGAAGTCAGTCATGTGAGATCACTTTAATACTAGAATCCTGTGTTTTTATCTTCTCCCTAAAAAATGAGGAATGCAAGCCATAAGTTATTGCAGCTGATTTACTTTCTTTTAGATCATTCATTCCATCTACTTTCTTTGGATACTTTTGTGCCTTTAGAGCTTGAGGCTTTGTCAGAGTAGATTACAGGGTAGGAAGCTAAAACCCTGGGTAAGTCATATTTGACAGATTCTGGTGATGCTGATTCCTGTCCTTGTACCTTATTTCCTTGTTTGTCAGCTCCAATAATTTACTCAATCATTTCAAACCTTTTTTTACTGTCTTTTATAAAGTGTGAATCTCCTGGCCAGTATATATTTCTAGTGATTTCATTGAGGCACCTAGCCTCTGGTCCTCATTCTGCACATGTGATTCCAAGGTCTGAAGTTTTTTTCTTTAAAGATAATACCTCATCCTTGGACATTATTTGGATAGCATGCAGATTGCCACCCTGGAGAGATACTCTATCTGCTAACCTATCATAAATTTTTAACAAATTTTGATTGTCAGATTCAACAGTATGAAATCTTTCAGATAATTTCTCAGTATCCCTTAACATGGATTCAGTTTTGTCTGTCAAATTAATGTTAACCTTTTCAATAGTATTAATTTATTCAGGTAACTTTTGATTTTTTGATGGTATTAATCCTGTCAGCTAGCTGTTCTGTAAAGACTGTGTCATTTCTAAAAGTGCCTCATTCTTGGCTCTGTTATCAAACCATATTCTTAAGGATATAATATGAAGAAAAATATTGAGTCCCAATATCCAATAAAAACATGTATCACAATAATCATATAAGACTTGTAGAATACAATGCAATGCATAGTATTACTAAAAAAGTTACTAAAAGTTTCAAAGGTAAAGTTCTCTGCCAATATATAACTTTCAAATTTATTGATTTATCAATTAATAAAATATTTACCTTGTATGAAGTCCAGTAAATTGTTTTAGGGGTAATAATCTTAATTTTCCAGCAGGTATTGAGGTTGCAGAGGCGCAAGTAGCAGCACAATGTAGTTCCACGATCAGTACTGAGTGGCTTTGGTTTTCTCACCTTAGTGCTGCTTAAATCCTGAAAAATGCTTGACAAATTTAAAGCAATTAAGTCAATTCTATATATGGAGCAAAAAGCCCAGAACTCACAGGCAGGGAGCACAAACGGGAAGCTGTGCAAGTCACCATGTGGCAGGGAACTGCGACAGGAACAAGGCAGTAGTGGCGGGGGCATATGCACACTTAGGAAATCTCCAAGTTTCCGCACACAGTTAGCTCCGCTGTGGCAGGGGTTCTACAAAAGCACTTAGGTAAAATTAAGCCATGCAGGTGGGGGTGGGAGACTTTCTGGGCTGTGGACCTAGGCCTTTAAGCCGGTCCACCCAGTGTGTGTGGAGTCCAGATCCACGTGGGTGCCAGATGAAGAAGGATTCTAAAAAAGAAATCCCACAGTAGCTCAGAATTGAGTATAATAAAAGTTTATTTATTTAGGGATAGATTCACAGATCACAATGCTCTGCTCGAATGGGGAACAACAACTAAATCCAGAAGCTGAGAAAGAGGCCAAACATGTGCTTTACATGGGCATATATAGTAAAAGAAGCCACACCCAAGTTGGCTGGTAACTTAAAGGCTACTAGCAGTAGGAATTCCTATAGCAGCTAAGATTCTAAGCAATAGTGGAGAGAGTGGGTACCTGAACTGGCCTTTCTTTGTAATTAAATTGATGGCTATCTTAATTTTCATCATAGAACCCTCATCCAGTAATTAATGGAAGCAGATGCAAAAGTCCATAGCTAAGTACGGGGCTAAGCTCCCATAGTACAGTCATAGACAGGGAGGAGTGATAATATGAGCAAAGGTGTCAAGACCTTGATAGGGATACCCACAGAAGCAGCTGACCTGAGCTGATGGGAGCTCACTGACTCTGGACGGACAGCAGGAGAACCTGCATGGGACCGAACTAGGCCCTCTGAATGTAGGTGACAGTTGTGTGGCTGGGGCAGTAGGATCAGGATTTATCCCTAGTGCATGAACTGTTTTTTGGGAACCCATTTTCTATGTAGAGATACCTTGCTCAGCTTAGATACAGTGGGTAGGGCCTTTTTTCTTCCTCAAGTGACTTGAGAATCCTTGTTGACTCCCAATGGGAGGCCTCACCCTCTCTGAGGAGTGGATGGGAGATGGGGTAGGGAGAATGTGGGGTGAGCAGGAGAAGGGGAGGGAAGGGGAACTGGGTTTGGAATGTAAAAAATGATTCTTTAAAAAATGTTTAAAAAGGAAAAGTGGTTTCCTTTAAACTTATTTTGGTACAGTTATTGAAGTTGGGACTTGAAGAATGAGAAATATGTCATAATTCATACTTATCTGGACATAAAAATTTTACAAATAATTGCTACAAAAAAGGAAAACTGGATATGCATTGAGAGTAATTGATGTTCCTTTCACCTTAGAAAAGTGTGGCTAGGTGAGCATCATTGATTGGTACAGCAGTTTTGAGATAAGTAGACAGAGAGCATGTTTCTGCCCTGTAACTGCACATATGACTGCACCAGAACTTGAATCCAAGTAGTGTGCTTTGCATCCGAGCATTTTGCCATTAAGTCTAATCCACCATTCCAATCCTGAAACTAGAGCGATCCTCTCAACAGCAGATTCGAATTTTGTTGATGCCACATAAATAGGGATACCAAAAGCCACGGGAACACTTCAGAGAAGTATGCAGCTTCTTGACGTCATTAAAGACGCCTCAGCAGAAATTATCTCTTGAAATGTTGGTCCAGTGAAGAGGGAATGAAGGCTCCCACGCACAGTTATGGAGACAATGTGTGAAAATGCTTCATTGTGAATGTGTGAGTGATAACAAATGGCTCTAGCCTGACAGTGACAAAGTCTGAGAGATTGCGTGGGACCAGTTTCTCCTAATAGCAATGAATAGATTTCATCAGTTATCCAATGTTTTAGTACACTTTCCTCTTTCACCATGGTGAGGCTATCTCTCTGAGTGCTTCTAGAGATGATGAGTGCAGAGGAAATAATGTGGATCTACTGGGGCATTGAGACCATATGCAGGGAAAAAATATGAGCTACAGTAGATTTTGATCAATCTAAGGAAGAGAGGAAAAACAACTCAAGGAGTATAATATAAGGCATTATAGACCTACAATGTGACAGTCAAAATTATTCATTCCTGCTGCTGGCTTATATAATAAGTCTCAGAGAAAGAAGAGTCCATTGTTGGAGTTGACCAGTTGTTGGAAACAATGATGAGGGACCATCTTGAGGCCACAGGTGGGTGTCTTAATGGCAGGGCCCACAATATCAGAATGGTCTGTCAGTGCATAGAAAGGACTGAAGATTCCAACGCACTTGTATTAGCCTGTAAGACCGCGTTATAGAATCACTGCAACTCCCTCAATGACTTCATTTATCCCTGGAAGTTCCTCCTCTTTTACCATCCTAAATTAGACTTATTGTGATGTGCTGTCCTTATCTCTGTTCAGATTCCTTCACCCTTTCCTTCAAATGGCATTGCCCATGGAAATGAACACCTCTGATGTTTTTCCTTTAATTTCTTGTATTCACAGCACATGAATTGTGCTGTACATTTCAATGATTTTTTTGTGTTTTTCTATATTCTCTCCTGCACATAGGCTACAGTCTTTATAAACTCATGTTCTATCTGTCCATTGCACAACTGTATCTGTAGGATTCAGAACAGAACACCATGAATAAACAGTGTTCGTTAAATAATCAGTAAGTAGTGAATGATTAGAGTCAAGTGGCAGAAACTAGTATCAAAGTAAGGATTCATGACAAAGACATAACAATCAGCTCAGGCACTGGTACAAATGGAAACTGAAAATAGTCCAGAGTAATGCAACATCACTCGGAGACCGGCTTAAAGTTCCTGCATAGGTTTAACAATGTGCTCAGTGTACAGCCAATCACGGAGGTGGACACTTTGGTCCTAGGAGTTAGAGATGTGTGAGTCTAAGGTAGGAAGCTTACTCTTTTTTGTTGTGGTTGTCCATTCAAATGCAATTCATTTGCCTTTGTAACTGGATTAAGGCAATGAGACACCAGCTTCAGCATCTACCCCCAAAGTATCTTCTATCTAAACCTAAATGGTTTTTATTTCACCTATAGGCCTGCTGGATAATAGAAAATTCAAAGCTCTAATTTCTGCAACATTTAAAATATTACCATCAGGACACTGGCAGAAAATTTCTCATTTGAATTCATATGACAGGTTATAGTGAAAATGTAAATGAATTAAACATGTTATATAAAACTTTTAATCTTCGTATATGAAGCATATTGAAGAACATATAAATCCTGTTTTTAGGATGTGTCAGTTGCAGGATACTATGTAATTTCAAATGCTTTAAAATTAAACAAATACCCAACAACCAAATATTTATAACTCTGAAACACTAACACTACTAAACTTAAGATTTTTAGACAAGGGATAGTCTATCTATGCATTTCATTGCTTATCATTTGTAACTATATTATATAATATGGTGTGTAATGCATGTATCTTAAGATTCTATGAAGCATACCTATTACTTATAGATAATTATAAGTTTAAATTCACAGTTAAAAAAATGCGTACTTTTTAAAAAAGGATATCATTGGCTCTAAATCCATCATTTCTACTTCAAATCATGCATATTTGCAGCCTCCACAAGAAGCTTTTATTCTAGTGTCAGACAGCAGAGAGAATAACATTATGACATCAGCATGTCGCTATTAGACATGATATCTGTCTACTTAGGACCTTAACAAGGGATTTAAATGTTTTCCTAAGAATGACACTAGCGGCAAATGCTTAGAAATAGTAAATTATAATTGGGGATTTAGAGAGAAATTTCAAATACATATATTCCATTTTATTGTTCAAAATATTTATGTTTTATAAAGGATCATCCTAAATATTTAACTTCCATCAATTTTTGCTAATTTCAGAATATAGGTTTCTGATTCTCTCTGTGTTCTTACCACAAACCAAACATGAAATGCCTTGTAAAGCCAAACTTAGAGGAGAGGGACAAGCTTGGATATGTCTTAGATTATTAAAATAAGATGCCTATTTATGCCATATTCTTTTCATTTGCTAAATTCTATTGTCTTGGCTTATTTTTCAGAAATCCAACCACAGACCCCACAAAACCTGTCAGGATTGCACAGTGAGAAAGCTGCTGGCCTTAGAGCCTGACTCTGTTTCTGGAATTTATCAGAGTAACTGACCCTTCCTTTTATCTTGTTCCCCTTAGCCATGTTTTAGTCTCTAACTCTTTTAGCAAGTAGGGTCAGAGAAGCAATGTCCAAATGTCTTGCAGTACCATAATTCAATACATTCTCCATTGATTTCATTTCAATTAATCTTGATTCAATCCAATTTGCTATATTTCAATTCAATTATTTCCATTTAGTTTAGTAATTCCATTTCATTCAGCTCAAGTCAATTCAAATAAACCAAATCCCACTGACTCCCAATCACATCTAGGCTTTTTTTGTTGTTGTTCTGACCAATTTCTTGGGCTTGAGACTCTGGGATTATGAATGGGGGGGGCAAAAGGGAGCGAATAGCTTCTCTAAAGTCTCTACCTTGAGCAGAGTAAAGTCTTCATGGGCTTTCCTGGGCATTTGGAGAAAAGACTACTAGAACCGAAATAAAATGTGATCTCAGAGAATAAGACCACACAACAGACACTGAATAAATGTCTGGTAAATGGATGTATTTAAAGCTGTGTTGAATGATGTAAACAACGAGCGAGTGAATGAATGTAAAAGGACTAATGCCTAAAGGTGATCATTGCACCCCCAAGCAGACTTACCCTTTCCCAAATCATATCACATTCTGATTTTTCAGAAAGAATTGAAGGTTCTGGACAAAGCAGCAACTTCTAAACCTTAAGTCTGGGATCCTGTGGGTCTTCCCTTTCTCCTGTACTTGTGATCCTGGCTAAGCTATCCCCATATCATTCCTCTAAGGAGAAGAGCTGGGTGAACAATGCCCTCTGATTGGCTCTGGCAGCTTCCCCAAGGGCAGAGCAGCAGGTGAGCGAGCGGGTGGAGCTCTGATTGCAAGTTCTATGAGGGTTGAGAGGGATTGATTAGTTTGAGCCTCTTATGTTGAGTGGCTTCAAAATTCTCCAAGTGAGCACTTCCCTCCCCTTGGCTCCTGTCCCTGAATCTCTGCTTCCCGCAGTAGCAGCCTCTTCCATCTGATGTTCCCCTTTTTATTCCCTTAAACTGATTAAAATTTAAAGAGTTTAAAAAAGAAAGAAGAAACATATATAGCTCTTACTATATGCCTGAGAGAATGCTCTGATCTTCATAGGATCCTCGTGACAACTCCCTCCTGGGATGCTTGCTTTCACCACCCCCAGTTTATGAGTGTCTCATTGACTCAAAGTCACACAGTAAATAACATGGGAAATCTTCAAAGCTAAAGACATGATGCACACACAAAAGGGTGGCAAGCATATTCCTTCTCCATATTCTTCTAGCCATAAACTACCTGGTGAGACCTAAGTCCACCACCCATGGCCTTTGGATGCTAGCCAGGATGACACCTAGATTGTAGCTAAGCAACTGATTCTCTTTTATGAGCCCAGAACCAATTCAGCTCAAGGGAGCAAGCTCCAATTCTGAATTCCTGTCTATATGAATGGACAATCAACCCTGGCTGGCCAAGGGTAAAGCTACCTTCCAAAACTGATGGGGTTATTAAGCATATTAGTCCTGGGTCTAAATGACAGGCAGAGAGAGTCTGTGGATTGGCGTCTGTCTCAAGAATTCTTAGAAAACATGAGCCTTGTCCATCTAACTAATCACACAATGCCTAAGAGACTCCTAGAATTATTTCATCAAAATACATCTACCAAAGCCTACCCTCTGGGGTTCTTTCATTTTTATGACAGATGGTGAACTCTGACAGGTTCATCAAATATATCTGTCCATCTTACAGTTACCTATCTAGCTGCAGTATTGTGGTTATATTACACTATTTAAACAATCAAACAAAAAAGTCAAAAAATAGAAATGAATTGGAATGGTGATTACTTCCAATTAAGGAGGGAAGAGGGAACAGGGAGAAAGAAGTAGGTTAAAGATTTTCAATGTTCAGTTCAGTAGAATGGAGAAGTCTAAAGATAAAATATAAGGTACCCAGAATGTATTTAGTAATATTGTGTTGTTTTCTAAAAATTGCTGAGATAGTAGATCTTACTTGTTCTTACCATATGTGAGCATGCTGCCAGAGACAGATAAAAATATTTATAAGTTTCTATGATCATGCTGGATAACTTTAGGTTTACATGAAAGAAGCTAGAGTCATCTGCAAAGAGAGAACCTCAGTTGAAAAAATTCCTACATCCAATCAGGCTGTAGGTCAGTTAAGGGTACTCATTGTTTCTCCAAAGAGGCCAAATTCATTTCCCAGCAACATTCTCAGTGGATGTCACATAAATGAAAATGGTGGAAAGACAGTAAAGAAGAGACAAGAAAATATAAGAAAGGAATTGATATCATGGGGAAATAAAGAGTAAATATTGTTGTTGCTCAGTGTAAAAGTAGGTCTTTATATGTGTACATCGGGAAATTATTGTGAGCATGGATGGATGTGGAGTTGTTGTTGCTTGGATGCTATGTTTTTCTTCTTAGAAAATGCCCCTACTTGGCCTGAATCTTACTGATTACATTGGTTAGATGAGAGAATCCCCTGTTTCCATCATCCAAGGGCTGGGATTACAAGCTTATACCTCCAAGCCTAGCTTTTAAAGTGTGGTTTTTAAAGATGAAATTCAGATCCTCCTGAAGCCAATAGATCATTTTTTTCCTTTAGCCTTGGTTCTGTCTACTTCTTTGATTCTCTCATCATCCCGCGTTGATGCTAGTGTTATTATCTAGTGATTCACAGTTATGCCAAAACAGTGTTTTATCATGCCTGCTTATCTCTAAAAAATTCATGCATCCAAAGATAAATCTATCTTCTTGGACATGATCAGGTCTGGGTACAGACAGGAAACATTTTAAAAACATGAGAAATGGAAAATAGCACCTTAGTGTTACACATAATGAAGCATTAAAGGAAACGGTAGAAATAGCCTGATTTCCTCTCTTTTATCTCCATGTTCAAAGAGATCCAAGCACCAGTTAGGGTATCTTCCAAACATTCCCAAATACCTTTCTGTTCAATCTATGCTAAAAGAAAAAAAATAGGACATGACACTTTAAATGCTGTCCCTTCCCATGCTGGTAAGCAGCTTATTTAGCCCAGTGTGTGACCACCTTAGGAGTCTAAAGAAGAGTGCCTGCTACTGCAAATTATCTCTGGGGATGAAGAGGGTTCACCATGATGAGGGAGTCACTGAGAGAGTGGGAAGAGAAAAGCAAACAGAAATAGGTTGGCTTTGAAAGGACAAGAATCACTATCAGGATCCCTGCCTGCAGATGCAAGGGGCATGTATAGAATTTCAGTAGTATGAAACTAGAGGCACGGGACTTGAGAAGGTGAAGGGGAAAACTGGTTTAATTCAATCCCAATCACTTAATAAATGAGAAAAATGAGCTAGCCGAAGGAGACATGGAGAAGATTGGAAAACTGAATGTCTCCTTTATGTAATTTTTAGCAGCAGAATTACAGAGATCAAAGCCCCCCCATGGCTGTGGATTATAAGTGTTCTTTCTTTTCTTTGTAAGGAGAAAAGTGGGCTTCTGAGAAAGAAGCATCTTGCTGAAGTTTACACAAGAAATTAGTTTGAACGTAAAAAAGAACCAGGAGTTAAGATTCTTTATTTTGTCTTATTTAGCCGCTAAAAGCCACAGTACAGATTAGTCTCTACTTGACTCTCATAATAGTGCCTTCCTCTGTGATAACAAGCAAAAGTCAGTTGTCTAAAGTTAGAGTACACATGTCTTTGAGAATAAGAAAAATGGGGGTGAAAAGTGTAAAAATGATATTAGAAAAGATGAAATTTTAAGTTGAAAAATATATGATTCTGTTGAAGGAGTCAGTGCCCCAAAGGGTAAAGTAATTATCAAGCTTCTGGAAAGTCCATTCATGTAGAAAAAGAGCAAGGGCACATTGTCCTGCAAAAATTGAGTCTCACTTTTTAGCCAAGTCTAGACCAGACCACTAGCATCTGAATGTCCCATTCAGGTTAGTAAACATCCTTAAAAATTCACTTTTATGTAAAACAGGAAAGAAAACATTTAATGTATATAGTTCTTTGGGGAAATAAATATAAATTAATTAACTTTCAGGAGTAGGCTTCATAATTTTCTTCCTTATGAAAAGAACCCAAGATACAAAACAGTTTCTATGAAAAATATCTTTCCTATGAAAGAAGTATATAATTGTCTTTTGTGTGTGGGGTTCCAATTCTTAATTTCTATAAGTATATATTTCTGAAAGATACCCAGTTCGCCACACTTCCTTTACTTTGACCATTTCCTCAGCCTGTCTGTGGTGGGACACTGATGGCTGTGTGTGGTCCTTTTCTCAAATCGTAAATATTCAGCTCAAAATATACATAAACTGAGTACTTGAGTTTCTACCTAGAATCTTCAAACAAGAAGGAAAGGAAATGAAATAATGAGACTCAGTATCACTATGGTAGAATGTTATCATGAAACATGACAAATGTAGATAGACCAGAATTACATAGATTCTCTGAGTCAGGGAGGAAGCCAGGACAAGAGAATGGAACTGATGAGAAAGAAGAAAGACGAAAGGTGAGACACCCTGAAAATCCAGAAAAGAAAGAGGAACCTAGGAGCAAAATGCCAACCCAACAAGAAAAACCCAGAAACTAGTACCTAAACTTAAAATAATCCCAAACCCTGTTGCCTAAACAACATCTTAAGAACACGAACAATAACAGCCCAGACAACATGTCTATCCTACGCCCAGGTATCTTATCACAGCAGACCCTGAATAGTCCAACATAGCTGAAGCTCAAGAGAAAAAACAACCTTAATGCCAACTCTATGACGATAATACAGGTCCTTCTCTTGGGGTTTCTAATGCTGTAAAAAGACGACATGACCATGGCAACTCTTATAAAACAAAATATTTTTTAAATATTTATTTATTTATTATATATACAATATATTCTGTCTGTGTGTATGCCTGCAGGCCAGAAGAGACACATTACAGATGGTTGTGAGCCACCATGTGGTTGCTGGGAATTGAACTCAGGACCTTTGGAAGAGCAGGCAATGCTCTTAACCTCTGAGCCATCTCTCCAGCCCTAAAACAAAATATTTAATTGTGGTGATTCACTTACAGTTCAGAGGTTTAGTCCATTATCATCATGGTAGGAAGCAAGGTAGCATGCAGGCAGAAATGGTGCTAGAGCTGAGAATCCTTACATCTTGATCCAAAGGCAGCAAGAAGTGAACTGACTCACTGCTCACAGTTTGAGCATATATGAGACCTCAAAGCCTGCCCTGCCCCCACAGTAACAGACTTTCCCCCAACAAGGTCGCAGCTACTCCAACAAAGCTGTGTGTCCTAACAGGGCCACTCCCTTTGGGGGCCTTTTTCTTTCAAACTACCAAAGTTCTTTAAGAGGAAATGAATAAAAATCCCTTAAAGAAATCCAGGGAAAAACAAGCAAATAATTGAAAGAAACGAATAAATACCTTAACGAAAAACAAGAAAAACAACCAAATGATGATGCAGAATAAGACTGTTCAAGGTCTGAAAATGGAATTGGAAATAATAAAGATAAAACAAACTGAGGGAACTCTGAAAATAAAAATTTTAGGAATTAAAACAGGAACTAATTAAGCAAGCTTCAACAACAGAATACAAGAGATAAAAGAGAAAGACATTGAAAACAAGATACAAAAAAACATTGGATACATCATTCAAAGAAAATGTTAAATCTAAAAATTACTGACACAAAGCATCCAAACAACCTGAGACACTATAAAAGTAATAAGAATAATAGAAATAGAGGAAAGAGAAGAATCCCAGTCAAAGGCCCAGATACAGTTTTAACAATTTCATAGAAAATGAATCTCCTAACTTAAAGAAGGAGATGCATATAAAGGTACAAGAAACATACACAACACCAAAAAGATTGTACAAGAAAAGTACACTCACCATATACAAATCAAAATACTAAATATACAGAACAAATATAGAATATTTAAAACTATAAAATAAAATGTACAGGAAACATAAATAGATAGACCTATTAGAATAATGCCTAGATTCTTAATGGAGACTCTAAAACCCAGAAGGCCTGGTCAGATATACTGAAGGTTCTAAGAGACCACAGATTGCCAGGTAAGACTACTATACCCAGTAAAACCTTCAATCACCATAGATAAAGAAAATAAGGTAATTCATAATGAAGTCAAATTTAAACAACACCCACAATTCCAGTCCTTCAGAAAGTGCTAGATGAATAATTCCAACTTAAGGAGGTTAACTATACCAATGGAAACCCAGGAAATAAATAATTTCACACCAGGAAAACCATGAAAAGGTGGGGGATAGAATGCGCTCACACAATACTACCACCACCAAGGACAACATCCAAACAATAGGAATCAGCAGTCATTAGTATTTGATATCCCTCAATAATAATGCTCTTAATTTCTAATAAAAAAGACATACTAAGAGAATGAGTGCAAAAACAAGATCCATCCTTCTGCTCCATTCAAAAAATACACCTCAATATCAAAGATAGACATTACCTCAGGGTGAAAGCATGAAAAAAGATACTGAAGCAAAAGAACCAAAGAAGAAAGCTTGTATAGCCATTTTAATATTTAGCAAAAGAGACTTCAACACTAATCAAAGTAGATGGAAAAGGACACTATACACTCATGAAAGGGGCAAAATCTGTCAAGATGATATTTCAATTCTTAAAATCTATGCCCCAAACATAATGGCACCCACTTTTGTAAGAGAAACACTACTATAACTTAAATCACATATTGACACTCGTATACTGATTGTTAGAGACTTCAATACCCAACTCTCATCAACTGACAAGTCATTCAGACAAAAACTAAACAGAGAAATATTACAGCTAATATGTTATAAACCAAACGGACCTAACAAATATTTACAGAAAATTTTACCCAAACACAAATGAATATAACTTCTTCTCAGCTTTCTCATGGAGCATTCTCCAAAACTAACCACATACTTGGACACAAAACAAATCTTAATATATACAAGAAAATTGAAATAACCACCAACATCCTATGAGATCACCATGTAATAAAGCTTGATTTAAACAACAGAAAGCTTACAAACTCAAGGAAATTGAACAACTCTCTAGAGAACAACTACTGAATCAAGACAGAAATAAATAAATTCCAGACTATTCAGAATTTAATGAAAATGAATGCACGGTATACCCAAACTTATGGGACAAAGAAAAGTGGGGCAAAAGGAAAGTCCGTAGCATTAAGTGTCAACATAAAATATTTGGAGAAATCCAACAGCATACCTGAAAGCTCTTGAAATAAAGAAGGAAGCCCACTAAAGAAGAGTAGATGACAACACATAATCAATTTGAGGGCAAAAATCAGTAAAATAGAAACAAATAGAACAATTCAAAGAATCAATGAAACAAAGAGATGGTTCCTTGAGAAAATCAACAAGATTGATAAATCCTTTTCAAAACTACCAAAATTCATTCAAAAATGAATGGAGAATATCCAAATTAACATAATAAGAAATTAAGAGGAGACATACAACTGACACTGAAGACAATCAGAGAAATATAAAGATATATCTTAAAACAAACTGATCTCCACTTATAGCATGAATAAGATCAGAGAAACAAATCATCCAAGCCACTAGAGAGCTCAACTCCATGAAATCTTAAGCTGAGAGTTAGTTTTTGTGTCATCCCTCCTTAAATTCCAGTGCTGGGATTAAAGGCATGTACCCCCAACTGCCCAGTCTCTATGACTAACTAGTGTGGCCTCTGGGATTAATGGAATGTGCCACCACTTTCTGGCCTGTATGGTGGATTAATTCTGCATTATAGTCTTCAGGCAAGCTTTGTTTATTAAAATACAATAAAATATCACTACAACACGTAATTGGAAAACCGAAAAGAAATGGATAATTTTCTAAATAGGTACCACAAACCATAGTTTAATAAAGTTCAGATAAACAACTTTAAAAGACTTATAACTCTTAGTGAAATAGAAGCAGTTATTATTAAGAAAGAAAGAACGAGAGAGAGAGAGAGAGAGAGAGAGGGAAGGGTCTTGTGTTTGAGTTGATTTCATTGGTTAATAAAGATACTGCCTGGCCCATTTGATTGGCCAGCCCTTAGGTGGGCGGAGTAGACAGAACAGAATGCTGGGAAGGGAAGTTAATAAATTGCCATGCCTCTGCTCTCTGAGCCAGATGCCATGAAGCTCCGGCACAAGATGGATGTATGCTAGAATCTTCCCGATAAGGCACCACTTCATGGTGCTACACAGATTATTAGCTCCTCACTACAGAGGCCAGACAGTTTCTTTATTAACCAATAAAATCAACTAAAATCAACTCAAACAGAAGACCCTCCCATATCGAGAGAGAGAGAGAGAGAGAGAGAGAGAGAACGAAAGAAAGAAAGAAAGAAAGAGAGGGAGGGAGGGAGGGAGGAAGAAAGAAAAAGAAAGAAGAGAGAGAGAAAGAAAGGAAGGAAGAAAGAAAGAAAAAACAAACGAACAGAAGGGCTTGGACAGATATTCTACAAATTCTAAGAGATCAGAGGATGTCAGGTCAGACTACTATACCCAGCAAAATTTACAAAATAATTAAATAAACAAACAAATAAAGTGCAGGGCTAGATGGTTTTAATGCAAAATTCTAACATGCTTTCCAAGACAAGTGAAGAATTATACTTCTCAAATTATTTGACAAAATACAGACAGAACACTGTCCAATTCAATTTATAAGGCAATAATTACCCTGATATGAAAACCACATAAAATCCCAACAAAAAAGAGAATTCCAGATCAACTTCCTTTATAAAAATTGTTGTAAATATACTCAATAAGCAAACTGAATCCAAGGACACATCAAGATCATCTATCAAGATCATCTATCATAGAGATGCAGGGATGGTTATACATATAAAAATCAACAAATGTAATTCACATTATAAACAAACTGAAAGAAAAAGCACAATAGTTGCACTAGAAGATGAAAAGCCTATATCAAAATCCAACACCCATTCATTATAAAAATTTAAGAGAGAAGGTATACAGGGGATATCCCTAACCACAATAAAGGCAATTTACAACAAACCTATAGCCAACATCAAATTAAATGAAGAGAAACTCAAAGCAATTCCACTAAACTCAAGACCAAGACAAGATTTTCTACTCTTTTCATATATCCAACATAGTATTTGAAAACATTGCTAGAATGAATAAAGGAGATAAAGGGGATACAAATTGGAAAGGAAGAAGTCAAAGTAATTATATTTGCAGATAATATGATATTATAAGAGACCCCAAAAATAACACCAGTGAACTCCAACAGCTGATAAACAGTTTCAGCAAACTGGCTGGATACAAGATTAACTTAAAAAATTAGTAGTCTTTCTATATACAAAGAACAAATAGACTAAGAAATAGCACCTTTCACCATAGCCTCCAATAATATAAAATATCCTGAGGAAGCTTTAGCCAAGTAAAAGTTATGTGATAAAAAATTTCAAGTCTTTGAAGAAACTATCTGAAGAAGATATTAGAAGATGGAAATATATCCAAGCTCATGGATCAGTGGGATTAACATGGAAAAATGGCCATCCTGCCAAAACCAATCTACAGATCAATTGAAATCCATATCAAATTTTCAATTTATTTTTTATTGTTTGTATTGAGGTATCTATTTTTATCCACTCCCCTCCCTTCCTCCCCCTTCCCCTTCCACCATCTCCCAATGATCCCCAAACTCCCAATTTACTCAGGAGGTCTTACCTTTTTCTACTTCCCATGTAGATAAGATATAAGTATGTCTCTCTTAGGGTCCTCATTGTTGTCTAGGTTCTCTGGGGTTGTAAAGTGCAGGCTGTTTTTCTTTGCTTTATGTCTAAAAGCCACTTATGAGTACATATTATATTTGTCTTTCTGGGTCAGGATTATCTCACTCAATATGATGTTTCTATGTCCATCCATTTGCCTGCAAATTTCAAGATGTCATTGTTTTTTTTCCACTGAGTAGTATTCCATTGTGTAAATGTCCCACATTTTCTTTCTCTATTCTTTGCTGAGGGGCATTTAGGTTGTTTCCAGGTTCTGGTTGTTACAAATAATAATGTTATTAACATAACCTTGAGGTATTATTGAGCAACCTTTGCGTATATACCCAAAAGTGGTTTGTCTGGGTCTTGTGGCAGGTTTTTTTTTTTTTTAATTTTCTGAGAAATCACCATACTGATTTCCAAAGTGACTCTTCCAGTTTTCACTTCTGCGATCAATGGAGAAGCGTTCCCTTTACCCCACATCCTCTCCAGCATAAGCTGTAATCAGTGTTTTTTATCTTGTCCATTCTGACATTGTAAGATAAATAATCCAATAAAAATGTGGGGTTCAGATCTAAACAGAGAGCTATCAACAGATGAATCTAAAAAGACTGAAAGACACTTAAGGAAATGTTCAATAAATTTTTTTTTGCAGACCTTGGAAGGACAATTCTTAAATCCATATGGGAAAACAAAAACCCCACTATAGCTAAAATAATTTTGACCAAAAAAAAAACTTCTTTGGCGTAAAAGTAGACACACTGATAAAGGAATTTAAATTGAAGACACACACACACACACACACACACACACACACACACACCCATGGATACCTGATTTCTGATAAAGACATCAGAAACCCTTGAAAAAAATAGAGCATCTTCAACAAGTAGTAAGTGTCATGATATTCTACATGCAGAATAATGTAATTAGATCCATATTTACCATTCTGTTCAAAACTCAAGTTCAAGCAGATCAAAGTCTTCTATATAAAACTAGATGTACTGAATCTGATTGAAGAGAAAGTGAAGAATAGGCTTGGCCATGTTGACTGAGGAGGCTATATTTTCTCCAGAACACAGAGTGCAGACACTAAGATCAACAACTAATAAAAGGAACCTCATGAAACTGAAAAACTTTTGTAAAACAAAGAACTTCATAAATAAGATAAAATTACAACCTACAGAATGGGAAAATATTTTATCCAACTCTACATCCAATACACAAATATATATCATTATATCATATGCTATTCTATCATATATGAGATCATAAACTAGATCTGAAAGAAATTATCCAAATAAAAACTAGGGTACAAATTGAAAAAGGGAATTCTCTTTTTTCTTTTTCTTTTTTTTTTTTTTTTTTGGTTTTTCGAGACAGGGTTTCTCTGCAGCTTTTTTAGAGCCTGTCCTTGAACTAGCTCTTGTAGACTAGGCTGGCCTCGAACTCACAGAGATCTGCCTGCCTCTGCCTCCCGAGTGCTGGGATTAAAGGGGTGAGCCATCACTGCCCAGCTGAAAAAGGGAATTCTCAATAAAGATCTCAAATGTCTGAGAAACACTTAAAGAAATGTACAACGTCCTTAGCCATCAGAGAAATGCAAAACAAAGCTACTTTGGGATTTTATCTTATTCCTGTCTCAATGGTTAAAATTAATAACACAGGTGATTGATCATACTGTAGAAGATTTGATAAAAGGGTGCATTCCTCCACTGTTGTTGGGAATGTAAATTTATATAATCACTATGGTAATCAATATGGCAGTTACTCAGAAACTTAGAAATTGATCTACCTCAAGACCCAGCTATACCACTTTTGGACATATACCAAAAGGCATTCCATTCTATTACAAGGATACTTGTTCAACTGAGTTTAGTGTGGCTTTATTCATAATAGCTAAAACAGGAAATGACCTAAGTGTCCCTCAACCAAAGAATAGATAAGGGAAATGTGGTATACTTACATAATGGAGTATTATTCAGCTATCAGAAAACTTGCAGGCAAATGAACAGAACTAGAGAAAAAATCATCCTGATTGGAGTAACCCAGACCAGAAAAGACAACTAATGGTATGTATTTACTAAGAAGTAAATATTAACTGTTAAATAAATGATGACTAAACTACAAAGCCATCTAGCCAGAGAGGTTAGATAAAAAATGTGGGCCTAGGAGGGATGCATGGCTCTCTCTCTCTGGGAAGGGGAAATGGATTTTGCAGGTGAACAGAGGGTGGGTGTGGAAAGAACAGGGGGATCAGGTGGTGGGAATGGGATGGAAGCAGCGAGTACAGCTGTTATTATGGACATTTAAAAGGGTGCTTTGGAAACCTAGTGCAATGGAAGCTTCTTGGAATCTATGAGGGTGAGCATAGAGAGGACCCCCAGTAATGGGAATAAGGAGTTCCAGCAGAACATCTCTTGTAGCCAATGAAGGCTTCCAATGGTGGGGCTGAGTTGATTTGATAGAGTTGTTAGCTAGAGAGATTCCATAGAGATGCCCAAACATCCTAGGTTGATGCTAGGACAGAGGGTTGTTCTCCACAAACTGACAGCAGGGTCCCATTCCCAAGAACAACATCAATTCTTACCATTAAACATGGAGAACTTGAGCTAGTGCATGCATGGTGCCTTCACATAAAGTTCTAGTCTCTTTAGTGTGGGAAGTTAGTTGGCAAGCTACAGAAAGAGGAACTTGGACACCAGCCCATCCATAAAACCTTTGAACCACATTCTGTTCTGCAGGCAAGTCAAGTTGTGGCAATGGTGGTAGAGAATTTGTAGGAGTGGACAGCAATGTCTGATTTAACTTGAGGCCCTCTCCAGGAGAAGGTGCCCATGTCTGACACTGCACAGATGGCTAGGAAAGAAAGGTTGGATAATACAGAGATCTAGGTAAAACCAAACATGAATGGTCTAAAAATCAAACAAAAAATTAAGGAAATAATTTCTAATGATATTTTTCTATGCTCCTAGATCAGTGCCTTGTCCAGCTGCCATGAAAGAAGCTTCCTCAGGAAACAGATGGGAGCAGATGCAGAGAACTACAAGCAGACATTATGTAGAGAGTGACTCTAAATTGGGTGTCTACTTCAGGGATCTACCCTCAGAGAATTCTCCAGAAGAGAAAATAGAAATATAGTTGGAGTCAGATGGGATGGAAGATACCAAGAAAACATTGCCCAATGAATCAACTAAGAAGGGTGTATATGGATTCATATTGAATAAAGGAATAAGCACAGTGCCTGCATGTGGCTTAACCAGGTCTTTCTGGGCATATGTTGTGGCTTTCAGTTTGGTGTTTTTTTCTGGGACACCTTACCATGGGTAAGTGAGTGTACCACTGACTCTTTTGTTGCTCCTGGAACTCTTCCTCTGGTTGGGTTACCTTGTCCAGCTATGATGTGAAGGCTTTTGGATTGTCTTACTGAATTTTGTTTTTCTGTGTTTGGTTATCTCTTAGAGGCCTGCTCTTTTATGGTGGGAAATAGAGGGAAATAGATCTGAGAAGGGGAGTCAGGAGGGACAGCTGAGAACAGTAAAGGGAGGGGCAACAGTGGTCAAGATGTATTGTAAGATGTATTTTAAGTTTTGTTTTGTTTTTTTTCTCATTTTTTATTGAAAATTTTCATCGCCTCCCCTTCTCCTCCCCCTTCCCTCCCATTGCCTCCATCCATATCACCAGTCCCTCCCTCTCCAGGCCAAGGAGCCATCAGGGTTCCCTATGCTATGTTAAGTCCAAGGTCTTCCCAACTCCCCCCAGGTCCAGGAAGGTGAGCAACCAAGCTGACAAGGCCCACACAGAGCCCGTCCATGCCATAGAATCAAAGCCCATCACCATTGTCCTTGGGTTCTCAGTCAGGCTCCACCTTCGGCCACATTCAGAGAGTCTGGTTTGGTCGCATGTTCCATCAGTCCCAATCCAACTGGAGTTGGTGATCTCCCGTTAGCTCTGTCCCACTGTCTCCATGGATGAATGCACCCCTCATGGTCCTGACTTTCTGTCTCAAGTTCTCCCTCCTTTTGCTCCTCATCAGGACCTTGGGATCTCAGTCCGATGCTCCAATGTGGGGCTCTGTCTCTATCTCTATCCATTGCCAGGTGAAGGTTCTATGGTGATATGCAAGAAATTCATCAGTATGGCTATAGGATCTGGATATTTCTGGCTCCGTCTCCTCAGCTGCCCAAGGAACTAGCTGGGGGTATCTCCCTGGATAGAGGGGATCCTGGGAAACCCTATAGAGTCAAGTCTCTTGACAACCCTCAGATGGCTCCGTTAATTAAGATATATGCTTCCCTGCTACCATATCCACCCTTCCTATCCCAAGCATGCCATTCCCCTGAGCTCTCCCCATTCTCCCCTTCACACTTTTCTCTCCCCATCTCCCCTTGGCCCCGTCACACCCCACCGCCCATTTGTTGTAGAGTACTTTCCACTTCATCCTCTATCAAGCTCAGTGTGTTCAGATTAATATTGAGGTCTTTAATCCATTTGGACTTGAGTTTTGTGCATGGTGATAGATATGGATCTACTTTCATTCTTCTACAGGTTGACATCCAGTTATGCCAGCACCATTTGTTGAAGATGCTTTCTTTCTTCCATTGTGTGCTTTTAGCTCCTTTATCAAAAATCAGGTGTTCATAGGTTTGTAGGTTAAGATCCGGGTCTTCTCTTCGATTCCATTGGTTGACTTCTCTGTTTTTATGCCAGTACCAAGCTATTTTCAATACGGTAGCTCTGTAATAGAGTTTGAAGTCAGGGATAGTAATGCCTCCAGAAGTTCCTTTATTGTATAAGATTGTTTTGACTATCCTGGGTTTCTTGTTCTTCCATATTAAGTTGATTATTGTCCTCTCAAGATCTGTGAAGAATTTTGATGGGACCTTTAAAGGGATTGCACTGAATCTATAGATTGCCTTTGGTAGAACTGCCATTTTTACTATGTTGATCCTCCCAATCCAAGAGCAAGGGAGATCTTTCCATTTTCTGGTATCCTCTTCAATTTCTTTCTTCAAAGACTTAATGTTCTTGTCAAATAGATCTTTCACTTCCTTGGTTAGAGTTACCCCAAGATATCTTATGCTATTTGTGGCTATTTTGAAAGGTGACACTTCTCGATTTCCTTCTCTGCTTCCTTATCCTTTGTATATAGGAGGGCAACTGAGTTTTTGGAGTTGATCTTGTATCCGGCCACATTACTTAAAGGAGTTTATCAGCTGTAGGAGTTCTTTGGTGGAGTTTTTCGGGTCGCTTATGTACACTATCATATCATCTGCAAATAACGAAAGTTCTACTTCTTCCTTTCCAATTCAAATCCCCTTGATCCCCTTGTGTTGTCTTATTGCTATTGCTAGAACTTCAAGCACTATATGGAAGAGATAAGGAAAGAGTGGACAAGCTTGTCATGTTCCTGAATTTAGTGGGATGGCCTTGAGTTTCTCTCCGTTTAATTTGATGTTAGCTGTCAGCTTGCTGTAAATAGCCTTTATTATATTTAGGAATGACCCCTGTATCCCTAATCTCTCCAAGACCTTTATCATAAAGGGGTGCTGAATTTTGTCAAATGCTTTTTCAGCATCTAATGAGATGATCATATGGTTTTTATCCTTCAATTTATTTATATGATGGATTACATTAATAGATTCTCGTATATTGAACCAGCACTGCATCTCTGGGATGAAGCATACTTGACTGTAGTGGATAATTTTTCTAATGTGTTCTTGGATTCCGTTTGCCAGTATTTTATTGAGAATTTTTGCATCGATGTTCATGAGTGAGATTGGCCTGTAATTCTCTTGCTTGGTTGAGTCTTTGTGTGGTTTAGGTATCAGGGTAACTGTAGCTTCATAAAAGGAATTTGGCAATGACTGTTCTGTTTCTATATTATGAAATACCTTAAGGAGTATAGGTATTAGGTCTTCTTGGAAGTTCTGGTAGAATTCTGCATTGAAACCATCTGGTCCTGGGCTCTTTTTTGTAGGGAGGTTTCTGATAACAGTTTCTAATTCTTCGCGACTAACAGGACTATTTAGATTGTTCACCTGGTCCTGGTTTAACTTTGGTATATGCTACTCATCTAAAAAAATGTCCATTTCTTTTACATTTTCCAATTTTGTGGCATACAGGCTTTTGTAGTAAGATCTAATGATTCTCTGAATTTCCTCTGTGTCTGTGGTTATGTCCCCTTTTCATTTCTGATCTTATTAATTTGTGTGGTCTCTCTCTGCCATTTGATTAGTTTGGCTAGGGGTTTGTCAATCTTGTTGATTTTCTCCAAGAACCAGCTTTTTGTTTCATTGATTCTTTGGATTGTTTTCTGTGTTTCTATTTCGGTGATTTCTGCCCTCAGTTTGATTATTTCCAGTCTTCTACTCCTCCTAGGTGAGTCTGCTTTTTTTTTTCCAGAGCTTTCAGGTGTGCTGTTAAGTCTCCAATGAGTGCTTTCTCCATTTTTTAAGTGGGCATTTAGTGCTATGAATTTTCCTCTTAGCACTGCTTTCATTGTGTCCCATAGGTTTGAGTATGTTGTGTCTTTGTTTTCATTAAATTCAAGAAAGACTTTAATTTCTTTCTTTATTTCTTCCTTGACCCAGGTGTGGTTCAGTAGTTGACTGTCTAGTTTCCATGAGTTTGTGGACTTTCTGGGGGTTAGCATTGTTGTTGAATTCTAATTTTAATTCATGGTGATCTGATAAGACACAGGTGGTTACTAATATTTTTTGTAACTGTGGAAGTTTGCTTTCTTACCGAGTATATGGTCAATTTTCGAAAAAGTTCCATGAGCTGCAAAGAAGAAGGTTTATTCTTTCCTATTTGGGTGGAATGTTCTATAGATGTCTGTTAAGTCCATTTGGTTCATTACCTCCATTAAGTCTTTCAATTCTCTGTTAGGTTTCTGTCTGATTGTCCTGTCCATTGGTGAGAGAGGAGTGTTGAAGTCTCCAACTATTAGTGTGTGTGGTTTGATGGCTGCCTTGAGTTCTAGAAGTGTTTCTTTTACATAAGTGGGTGCTTTTATATTAGGGGCATAGATATTCAGGATTGAGACTTCATTCTGAAGGATTTTTCCTGTTATGAGTATAAAGTGTCCCTTTCCATCTCTTCTGATTGATTTTAGTTTGAAGTCACCTTTGTTAGAAATTAGTATGGCCACACAGGCTTGTTTCTTAGGTCCATTTGCTTGATAAACCTTTTCCCAACCCTTTACTCTGAGTAGGTGTCTGTCTTTGTGGTTGAGGTGTGTTTCTTGTAAACAGCAGAATGTTGGATCCTGTTTTCGTATCCAATCTCTTAGCCTGTGCCTTTTTATAGGTGAATTGAGTCCATTGATATTCAGTGATATTAATGACCAGTGGTTGTTAACTCCTGTCATTTTTTTTCTGGTAGTAGAGTTTGTGTGTTACCATTCTTTGAGTTGTGCTGGTGAAAGGTCGCTAGATCCCTGAGTTATTGTGGGCGTTGTTGGACTCCCTGGTTTGTGATTTTCCTTCTATTACTTTCTGCAAGGCTGGATTTGTAGCTACGTATTGGTTAAATCTGTTTTTCCCTGGAATATCTTGTTTTCTCCATCGATGGTAAATGCAAGCTGGGTATAGTAGTCTGGGCTTGCATCCATGATCCCTTAGTGTCTGTAGCACATCTATCCAAGACCTTCTGCCTTTCATGGTTTCCAGTGAGAAGTCAGGTGTAATTCTGATAGGTTTCCCTTTATATGTTACTTGACCTTTTTCCTTTGCCTCAGTTAATATCTGTTCTTTATTCTGTATGTTTTGTGTTTTGATTATTATATGCCGTCGGGATGCTCTTTTGATCCAGTCTATTTGGTGTTCTGTAGGCTTCTTGTACCTTCATTGGAACATCCTTCTTTAGGTTGGGGAAGTTTTCTTCTATAATTTTATTGAATATGTTTTCTGGGCCTTTGAGTTGTCATTACTCTCCTTTTTCTACCCAATTATTCTTAGGTTTGGTCTTTTCATGGTGTCCCAGATTTCCTGGATGTTTTGTGTTAAGAATTTGTTGGATTTGTTTTGTTCTTTAAGCTGAGTTTATTTCATTTATAGTATCTTCAGAGTCCGAGATTCTTTCTTCCATCTCTTGTATTCTGTTCGTAATACTTGTCTCTGTAGTTTCTGTTCGTTTACTCAGAATTTCCATTTCCAGACTTCCCTCAGATTGTGTTTTCTTCATTACCTCCATTTCCTTTTTTAGGTCTTGTACTGTTCCCCTTACCTGCTTGATTGCTTTTTCTTGTTTTTCTTGCTTTTCTTGGGTATCTTTGAGAGATTTATTTATTTCGTCTACCTTTTTGTTTGTCATCTCCATTTCTTTATGACAGTATTTTTACCTCCTGTTTAAGGTCCTCAATTATTTTCATAAAGTACTGTTTAAGGTCAATTTCTTCTATTTCTTCTGGAGTAGGGTGTTCAATTCTTGTTGTTTCGGGATGCCTGGATTCTGGTGATGTCATGTTGCCTTTTGGGTTGTTGGAGGAGTTCTTGCATTGGTGCATGCTCATCTCTTCCTTCAAATGGAGCTAGGAGAAACTTGGTGTCTTGGTCCAATCTTTGCTGTAACTGAGTCTAGGTGGATCTCCTCAGTGCCGGAACAGGAGCTATCCCTTGCGTCACAATCTGAAGGAGCCAGCACTCCCTTGCTGGGCTACACAGACCTGCCTGGAGGGCAGCCTCTCACCCCTCTGGGTAGGTGGCCTTGGTACAGGTTCAGGACACTTGAATACACTAGGGAAGGCCATCCAGATGGGACTCCACAGAACTGAATCAGGAATTCCTGGTAGCTGAGGGACGCCTCCCAGATGTGTCTTCTGGTACTAATATCTGGTGTCTTTGCTCCCAGATGTGTCTTCTGGTCCAATATCTAGTGTCTTTGCTCCCAGATGTGTGTTCTGGTCCTAATATCCAGTGTCTTTGCTGGCCAGGGAGTTCTGGAGAGGGCCTACCTTGCTGCTGGCAGGCTATTGAAACAAAGAAACTCCTGCCCACTGGTTGCACTCCCTATGCAGTCCCAGCACCCTGATCGGGCTGAGCTGGAGATGTTATGAACCCGAAGAGGGGAGGAAGAAGGGACGGTTTTTCTGGGTGCAATCTGGGTGGGGTCGGAAGATGGAGTCAGTAGCCAGGAAGACTAGCCCCAGCCGGAAGACTAGAAAGTGTCGGGGGTCAGGGAGTGGCTGTGCTCCATCTCCCAGGCTGCTGCTGAGGGGTCAGGAAGTCACTCACCTCCCAGATGTGTCTTCTGGTCCTAATATCCAGTGTCTTTGCTGGCCAGGGAGTTCCAGAGAGGGCCTACCTTGCTGCTGGCAGGCTATTGAAACAAAGAAACTCCTGCCCACTGGTTGCACTCCCTACGCAGTCCCAGTGCCCTGGTTGGGCTGAGCTGGAGATGTTATGAACCCGAAGAGGGGAGGAAGAAGGGACGATTTTTCTGGGTGCAATCTGGGTGGGGTCGGAAGATGGAGGCAGTAGGCAGGGAGACTAGCCCCAGCCGGAAGACTAGAAAGTGTCGGGGGTCAGGGAGTGGCTGTGCTCCATCTCTGTTTTGTTGTTTCTTAATGGAAACAGGTTTATACTGAGTCACAGTTTGAGTACATGGTGTCTGCAGTCAGGAAGCATAGATGAATGACTAGTGATATTCAGTTAACTTTCTGTTTTTTATTCAGGCTGAGACTCTGTCTTATGGGATGCTGCTGTTCTGATTTAGTAGTGGTCTTCCTTCTTAACACTGTCATAAACACACCAAGAGATATATTCCTATAGAGATTCTAGATTTAGATATGTTGACAATATAAACCATCAATATATTTAAAATTATCATCATATAACAAACTTATGTAATCTCTATAAATGTATTAAAGATTTTGGAGATTTTGATATAAAATAGCATTTCTCAATTAAAATTTCCAATCTTCTACAGAGAGCGTTGTAATGGAAGAACTTGTCCTATTTCTATGACACCCAAACCAATAAAATCTAGAAAAAGTTTCAAGTTCTTAGATTCAGAAACACAGTTGCCTCTTAGGTCCACCACTTCTATGTTTAGGCAGAAGGTCATTCAGTCCGAGTGTTAATGCACTCTAAAAGCCATCAGATCTAATTCACTTGAACAGCTTTATCATCATGATAGCAACATAGCATCGAATATGTACAGGGATTATGTGAGAAATGTAAAATATAAGACCACTGACCCTAGAAAGCCAATTTCTTTGGAATGTGCTACTGTGGAAGTGGGCACTATGCTATCTGAGGATGTATCCCCACATGAACACTCTCTGGGGATGACTGCTGCCTGCCTGCAACTTCTGCCAGAAGATGTGACAAGTTCTTGGTTTTCTAACTTCCTAAATTCCTATTTCAGCTTTGGTTTCCTTCTCAGAGCTTCATGGGCATCTTGTCAGCAGCACTTGCAGCACCTCTAATCCTGGCACACAGTGCAAGGTCTTCTAGGCTTTCTCTCAAAATCTTGATGGAAAACCTGTTAATTCCATGACCTTTACATTTCTTGTTCCTACAAAAATAAGCACATGACTGATGTAAAACTTCTGTTTTTGGCTAGAGCAGCATCTTGGCTTTTTGAAAACACAGCTATTGTAGCTGCGAAGTACTTTAATGGCCAAACAGAGATCAACACACAACACATGTTTATAGTAGCCTATGATTGTGTTTAGCTTGTGAAATAGGTCGTCAGTTCCTGCTCTAGAAGACAGGATGCATTACACTGGACATCACAGGACATGCTAAGGGGACTGATATTCTTTAGACAGGGGAAAGGCAATGAGTTTAGGTAGAAATTCAAGACAATATTCATATTTAACAAAGCACTATCACAAATGGATTAGGGTTGAAGAGGAAGGAGAAAGTTTAAGTCAATAGCCAATTAGAAAATTACTATCATTGCCACGGATGTGATATTTGTACAGGGATGATACTGGTGAGGATGCTAGGAGCAATTTAAGGGCAAAATTAACATAAAATGTCAAGATTGAGGCTTTAAAAGGGACAGTTCAGCAGAACATTCAGTGTATCTGCTTATCTAAACACAGATTGACATCTTATCATGATACAAGTGAGTGTCCTGTCCCCAGGAGCATTCAAATGCAGTACAAACTCCTGACTGACATGTATTCCATAGACAGCAATGAGCAGATAAAGTCTCCCAGCCCTGAAGGTACATGGTCCTGATGTTTCAGTGATTGTCTTTATCAGTAAAGAGAGCAAATGATTTGTTTAGTCAATGAAGAATATAGACAAACTTCACCACTTGATACAAATTACCTTTCTTTTGCGGGCAGCTAATCTACCTTTCAAAATCTACCCTCTGAGGAGCTCACAAAAACTTGAAGTGTCAAACAGAAAAAAAAATGTGAGACAGTCTTTCTCTAACATTTTTACAATTATGTGACAGTTTCAAACCTTTATATGTTGAATTTTCAAATTTTCATTACTTTCACTTTGTCTTCCTTTCTCACCTCTGCCGCCACTTCTTCTCAATAAACCCTCTTCTACTTTAATGGCCTCGTTTTTTGGAGGAATTGTCCTCTAAGTTTAACCAACTACTTTTCTAAAACATAGGAACAAGAACAGCCTACTTGTGGCCACAGCACCAAAGAAAATGATCCCCCCCAACAAAGTTAATTGTAAGTAGTTTCCCTGGGAGTTCTAGGTTCTCTTGTGATATAAAGATGAATACTTTACATTGGTATGGATCTTAGTTTATTGATATAAATTTAAGGTCCATTTTCTTAATATGTATATTTCTGCTCTTGATTAAGGTATTGTGTTTATGCATCTCATTTAAAAATGCAAATTTAAAAATGTATAGTTAAAAAATACAGATTAATATGTAGGCATCCATAATAGTCAAGCTTGTAGTCATGTAAGTTAGGTTATGTATCTATATCTATATCTATATCTATGTGTGTGTGTGTATTTCAGTTAGATAGGTATTCTGCAAATCTCCCAAAGTCTAACAGAATATATCATTTAAAATATTTTAAGAATTTAGGACTCTTCATGACAACGAGACACATCTGCTTCTGGCAGCACCTATTACTTCAAGAGACTGATGGACATCAAAGTGGCTCCTTATGGAGTTTGTTTTCCATTTGGGCAAGAAACTGCTCTTGCCTGGTCTGCTTGATGGTATGCTGTATGGACTGGACATGAAGGATATACAGAAAAATGACTGCTGAACTTGCCTGAAGAAGGTGAAACAGTCCTTCGGGGTTCCTGCCTCATGAAAGAGACTGCTAGACACTTTGCAGCACACAGAAGAAAGTTACTGACAAACTACCAATATAGGAAGAACTGTATTTGAAACTTCCTGCTTCATGGAACAGTCTGCCAGATACTATGAGACTGTAGGCTGAAGATGGATGCCCCAATGTTACAGAAGAACTTTGGGGTGACTGTCCTAGCAGCAAGATGTCTCTGTCAATTCAAAAGTTTTGGGAGTCGCTTACAATGCACTCCCTGTTAACTCAGGTAATATTATATCTTTTTGGAGTCTTTGATGGAGTTGAAGAATAGATAGTTATAGTTTTTTCTTAGTTTTGATAAAAGATAGATTAGATATGAAGCTTTAGAATCACAAAGATAGGATAGAAATATTGTAACTATAGTTCTTGCTTGATAATTGTTTTGTTATATGTAAGTTTACTATGTTAAAGTTAAAACCTTCGTTTTTAATTAAACAGAAAACGAGAAGTGATGTGGGATTCCCTTCTTCATGCTGTTAATATGTTTTATTGCCATTGGTAAATAAAGAACCTGACTTTGGCCAATGGTTTAACAGAGTAAAGCTAGACTGAAAATCCAAACAGAAATGTACAAAGAGAGTAGGTGGAGTCAGAGATGTCATGTAGCTGCTGGGGGAGAAAAATGTGAGCCACCAGTTGAACCTTGCCAGGAAGCCAGGAAATGAACGAGCATCCTCCAGCCACACTGATCAATACCTCCCTCATCCATGATAAAATTTCTATGGGCCCAATTTTGTGCAGATAGACAAGCTATAGAATGTCCCAAGTGCAATGGCCCTGCCATGTCTGGAGGACACCTTTAATGCTGCACATCTCCTGATCCTCTGGTTCTTAACTTACTTCCTTTGAGAATAAGATTTCTCTGCCTTATTTCACATACATTTTCATTTTTCTCCCTTTGACCTAGTGACTGGTTGCTTCTATCTTCTTGTCCTTTCGATACCCCTGTGCACATTGCACATTGACCTTAGAAACCATTCCCTGACTACACTCAGCTCATTGCAGTTATAATAATTGCACTAGTAATCACAAAGCCATTCCCTTAATGTGACTTGTGTGACAAGCACTGGGCGCCGCTCTTTGGGAGCCATGCTCCATTATGCCTCTAAGAGAGTCCAGTGGATGCCAGTGTTACACCTGTGGAGCTGAGCGGAGATGGGCACCTGCTGTGTCTCCGAACAAAGAACTGGACTGGAGACACGTGGATGTAATAGACACAGAGACTGTTTATTTGAAAAGAAGAGAAACTCGCTTGTTCAAGGCCATGAATATTGGGATTGGGCTTTCAAAACATGCACTAATTTTCAAATCACTATAACACACTGAAAAGGATTTTGTATGTATTTTTTCGGGTAGGGAGTAATTGGGGCTGGTCAGTGTGCCAGGACTTGTAACTAGGTTGTTTTAACTGCCTCCCTGGCCTAGACAAATTTTCCTGGTCCACAGACTCCAGCCGCCAAAGCGTCTCCCCGCCAGCAGAGGGCAGCTGCACGAAGCCTTCCAGTGACAACCTCCATCCCCATTAGAGGTAATTGAGCTGCGCAAGACAAGAGGCAAATGCTTTTCTGCAGCGTGAAAGCAAAGCGAAATACTACTGAGCCGAGGGAGGCGGGGAATCCACTGGGAGAAACGAATATCAGCTTCCAAGAAACAGGCTGGATGGAGCCTCGGTGGCTGCAAGCAGAGCCCAGTCCCAAGGTCCTAGTCGCAGGCCCAGGAAGCAGGGCAAGTATGGTCCAGAAATGAAGAAGCTTTGGAGCCGGCTTAGTGTCTAGATCCAAAAGGGCAAACGGTCTGGAGCAGCAAACTCAACCCAGACCCACCAAGAAATGCATAAGACGTCCACGAAGCCTGTGCTCAGTAAATGATGAAAACTCTGTGTTTGGATTTATAACTCCAAGCAAATCATATGCTTGACTATTTGTCCACTGTCACTGAATGTACACACAGGGAACATTCACATATTCACACACACACACACACACACACACACACACACACACACACACACACACACACCAAGCAAGCAAACAAACAAATGAAGAAGAAATGAAAAACTCATCCACCAATTCACTGCAATTCACAATGCATGCTGAGGTTGCAGGCTCTGCTGGTTTTAGTTCAGAAGAACTGAATTCCTTTCCCAACTACAACAGAAATTTCTGCAACCCCGATTAAATTAAGGAACTATTTGGAGCCTCAGTTTCTTCATGTGCAAAATGAAAGGGCCAACCCAGTCTGGTTTCATACCGTCATATAGTTTGGAAGCTTTAAGCCCTCAGTTAGAAGTTAGGTGACCACAAGTGTCATGGGACCTGCAGACAACTCCCCATTTCTGTACCTAACCTCAAATATTAGAGGGCACATCCCAGGCCACATTCTTGTCCCCAGATCACATTAGTATCATAAATGCCTCCAGACCTAGGTGACAGGCTGAAACCCATAACAGCACATCTGCAACTTTCTCCCTGTGAGCACAATCATAACGAACATGAGGACTCTTTATTCTGTCCTCCTTTTTCCATTTAACTAGCACAGAACATAAGAACTTTTTCATAAACATATTTTTAAATTGTTTCAGATGGTTTCCTTTCATGTGCATCCGTTTTATTTTTTAATTTTTTTTTCTTTTTTTCTTTTTTGTTTTTTTCGAGACAGGGTTTCCCTGTAGTTTCTAGAGCCTGTCCTGGAGCTAGCTCTTGTAGACCAGGCTGGCCTTGAACTCAGAGATCCGCCTGCCTCTGCCTCCCGAGTGCTGGGATTAAAGGCGTGCGCCACCACCGCCCGGCTTTATTTTTCAATTTTGATATCACCTACAAACATTCTATGTTCTATAAATAATTCTCAGGGGAAATAAGTCTTCATAGCTATGCATTTTCTCTATTTTTTGATTCTTATTTTAGCAAAATAATCTAAAATTGAATTACTAAAATTAAATCATATGTTAAGATCCTTTGCTCATAATGCCAAATAGTTTTCCAAAGCTATTCCCCTGGTCTATATGCCTGTCAGGAACACTTGAGTTTTGACATCATTGCATGTTTGCAGCTTTGGTTTAAACTTTGGGTTGGCCAACTCAATAGGCAAAAATGTCATCTAGTGGTTTTAATAAGCCTTTCTTTGATTATTGGGGAGTGAACTTTTTTTTCTTGTGCTTGTTAACTGGTTATATGCATTTTGTCTTCAGGGAATTGTCTGTTCATTTATCTGCAGGGTCTTAGTGAATTTAAATTGATTTTCATGGGCTCATTACATAATTAGATAGTGATCCTTAGTTATATTTGCTGGAGTTTCCTACTTTGCTTTATGCCCTTTCCTTTGTGGCTTCTATCAGTTCTAAGCTTATGTAGTCACCCATTCCCCAGAGACTTGATACATATTCATTTCTAATTTCTCATGAAAAGTTGTGCCATTGCACAACAGAATCCATGGATGATGCTGCTATGTAGAAAATGGTCAAAGAGCATAGGGTGGTGTAACCACGATAGGTTTGTATTGGATCTGAAAATTGGACTTGACTGCTGAAGGGCTCTGAAGTCATCCTGACATTTTAGCCACAAGATTTCCATTCTCCATTGTGAACCTAAGGTGATATTTTCTAAAGGTAAAGGTAAAAAAAAATCTGAGCATGACATTCTGCCCTACACTCTGAATATGTTTCCGTAGCAGGTAGAATATCATTTAGATTCATGAGAGTCTCCAGAACCTGCCTTGCTCATTCTCCAATCTTCCTGCCAGTCTCCCCTTGCTTGCTTACATACTAACTCTTGTTGTTGGTCAATAATGCCCAGTTGGGTTAATTCAGTCACCTTGTAAAACTGTGGCTGGCAGGCATAGTAGGCGATGGTTAAATTTGCCTGAACATACTAAGTAAGCAAATTCATGAGCTGCTGAAATCATATGAGCAGGATCCAGCATGTATTTCAGAACAATAATTCAGCAGGTTCACCACATGATTCATCTAACCAGAAAGAAGCAATGGCAAAGCATAGAAATAAGAAGCTCTTCTGAGAGGAGGATTCAATCCAGAGAATCCAATGCTAGAAAAGTGATGTGCACTTGGTAGTAGAAGGGAAGGAAAGTGGAGGCATACAAATAAAAATAGCAAGAATAAAGTGAATCTCTCACTCTGTATCCTACATGCTTCTTCTTGCAGCAGACAAAGACTATTGTAGACATTCACAACTGATCAAATACAGAGAACAACCGATTGTGAGGTGCCTGCTCTCAGATAATCTATCCATAGAAAATGTTACAGAAGAGGAGGTGGCAAGATCATAAGAGTCAGAGGACCAAGACATCCCCTGTATAGTTGTGTCTTTCACATCTGACAAGGAAATTGCACCAACTAAATTTCAAAACTATGGTGCTTAAATAAAGTCCACACAATGACAACATGAGCTCATGTTCATGAAACATATGGGGGAAATCTTGTAAAGTCCCAACTCTACAAAAAAAGATAGAAAATTGCCGGGCGGTGGTGGCGCACACCTTTAATCCCAGCACTCGGGAGGAAGAGGCAGGCGGATCTCTGAGTTCGAGGCCAGCCTGGTCTACAAGAGCTAGTTCCAGGAGAGGCTCTAGAAACTACAGGGAAACCCTGTCTCAAAAAAAAAAAAGATAGAAAATTAATGACTTCTGAGAGAGTGAGAATTAATTATTATAGTGATGAGTCTTCCAATAGGTTATCCAGGTCCAAGCAGTCATCCCTAAACACGCACATGCTAGCAACACTAAGTTGGAACAGCAGGATTTGTGTGTGTGTGTGTGTGTGTGTGTGTGTGTGTGTGTGTGTGTGTGTTTGTGTGTGTAACAGTAACACTTAAAGAAGAGGTCATATATTTGAGAAGATGCTAGTGGGATATAGAAAGAGTTGGCAAAAGAGGGAGGGATAGAAGTTATGTAAATACAGCACCCATGTAAAAATAACAATAAGTTTTATATTTATGTAGTACTATGGCTTCAAAAGGCTTAGACAGAACCCTATGATATTCACACCACCATCATGCAAAGCAAGACAGGAGAAATCAACTCTGTTTTCCAGATGAGAAAACTGAGGTTCTGGCATTAACCTCGTATCCCACAGTTTGTGAGCAGTGGATGCAGCTGGGAACTGAGACTCCCACCTAAAATCTGCAGATAAATGTTCTGTGTCACCATTCTCAGCTACAGATGTCCTGCAGACTATTCCGGGGGGGGGGATCTGGCCTTAGAGTTAATGATCCAGATGACTAATTTTCTCTGACCTTTGGTCTGGAAAAGAGAATTTAGAGTATCTTGTTCTTCTTTAAGAGTGTTAAAATATCCAAGCCAGAGAAGAGGTAGTTTGCTTCCACATTAACTGTAAATGCCATTTGCTTGCAGTTATATCTCCCCATCTGATTTTTTTTCTTCCTTTCCCAATGGGTGAAATTACAACAAAATGAAGCAAGGGAAGGAAGAGATAAACTTGTCAGAAAGAGACAAGGAATGATGCCTCTTTTCAGGCATGAAGACAGGCTGGAAGACCTAGATGACTTATTCCCTCCTTCAGAGAAGAACATCTTCTTGAGGTAGCTATTAAAGGCATATGGCTCTGAGAGGGCAAGACAGGACTACTGGAATAGTTTCTGGATCCGTGAGTTACAGAAGTAGAGTGAAGGTCCCGGGATGCTTTACAGCTTTCTTTAATGGGATAGCTCCCAACCATCTGGCTTGGCACATCCCAAGCTTACCCATTGCTTCAATGTCAGTTGCTTCATGGAGTTTAAAGAAGACATAAATATCTGTCATATTCCCTTAGACTTAGAGAAAGAAGTCAAAAGCAATGGAAAACCTAGACCTGCAGCTATCTTTAACCCTGAGAACAAAAGTACAATGAAATCAGGGCACAGAAAAGGGTCCCATTTGGAAGATTCCAAAATGTGCATCAGCAGCCATGCACAGCTTCAGCTTGTCCTAGCTTAAAGGATATAAATAAAAAGGTAAGGTCCATTTTAAAAGACATCTTTAGTCACAATGTCTGAGTGCGATGTATATTTGCATAAAGCTAACTGTTGTCCAAGAAAATCTTAGCTATGTCAATAGAATTTATACCCAGATATAAATACCAGATCACACCCTCCAGACAACATTAGACATGTTTTAAGTCATCAGTCAACATATTTGTCTTTCTTCTTTCTTTTCATCCTTTCCTCTTTCTTTCTGTTGCATTGTTTCAGTTCGTAGTTCCTATTCTTTTTTCAATCTTTATCCTTCCAATAAAATAAAATGCATATTTTATATAGTTTCTGGTGTTAAGAAAACTGACTTATTCTTCTGACACTCAGCTCAAGACATATTGCATAAAATCATGATAACAATATTTCAAAGTTTACTTGGGTTCTTCAGGCTATTTTTCACATATGTGTAGACATAACAGGAAGTGAGAGAGTCAGTATGTGGGAAAGCCACAGGGGTGTGTGTGTATTTGTGTGTTTGTATGTTTGTGTGTGTGTGTGTGTGTGTGTGTGTGCGTGTGTGTGTCTGTGTGTGTGTGTGTGTGTGTGTGTGTGTGTGTGTGCGTGTGTGGCTAAAGACTCATGAAAGAAAAAGGAAGAGAAGTGAAGTCATATCCATTAATTTATTTTTTTTCTCATTTTTTTTAATTAAAAATTTCCATCTTCTCCCCTCCTCCTCCCCTTTCCCTCCTCTCCCTTTCACCCATACCCCCACTCCACCCCTGTCCAAGCTAAAGAGCCATCAGGGTTCCCTTCACTATGTTAAGTCCAAGGTCCTCCCAGCTCCCCCTAAGTCCAGGAAGGTGAGCAACCAAACTGACAAGGCTCACAGTGAGCCCATCCATGCTGTAGAGTTCATGCTCATCGCGTTGTCCTTGGTTTCTCAGTCCTCCTCTACCGTCAGACACATTCAGAGAGTCCGGTTTGGTCCCCTGTTCCATCAGTCCCATTCCAACTGGACTTGGTGGTCTCCCATTAGATCTGTCTCACCGTCTCAATGGGTAAATGCACTCCTCAGGGTCCTGACTTCCTTGCTCATGATCTCCCTCCTTTTGCTCCTCATCAGGACCTTGGGAGCTCAATCTGGTGCTTCTATGTGGGGCTTTGTCATCTTCTCCATTCAATGCCAGGAAAAGGTTCTATGGTGATATGCAAGATATTCATGAGTATGGCAATAGGATCTGGACATTTCGGGCACCCTCTCCTCAGCTGCCCAAGGAACTAGCTGGGGGCATCTTCCTGGACACCTGGGAACCCCTCTAGAGTCAAGTCTCTGCCAACCCTAGAATGGCTTCCTTAATTAAGATATATAATTCCTTGTTCCCATATCCACCCTTCCTATATCACAACCATCCTATTCCCCCAAGCTCTTCCCATCCTCCACTTCACACTTTTCTCTCCCCATCAACCCATCCCACCCCACCCCCAAGTTCCCATTTTTTGTCCGGCAATCTTGTCTACTTCCAATATCCAGGAGGATAACTATATGTATTTCTTTGGATTCACCTTCTTATATATCTTCTCTAGTATTTGTTTACGAATTATAGGCTCGATGTAGTTTATTTATGGCTAGAAACCAATTATGAGTGAGTACAATCCATGTTCATCTTTTTGGGCCTGAGTTACCTCACTCAGGATGGTGTTTTCTATTTCCATCCATTTGCATGCAAAATTCAAGATGTCATTGTTTTTTACCGCCAAGTAGTACTCTAATATGTATATATTCCAGAGTTTCTTCATCCATTCTTCCACTGAAGGGCATCTAGGTTGTTTCCAGGTTCTGGCTATTACAAATAATGCTGCTATAAACATAGTTGAACAAATGCTTTTGTAATATGATTGTGCATCTCTTGGGTAAATTCCCAACAGTAGAACTGCTCGGTCCTGGGGTAGGTTGATCACAAATTTCCTGAGAAACCGCCACACTGCTTCTCAAAGCGGTTGCACAAGTTTGCATTCCCACCAGCAATGGATGAGTGTACCCCTTACTCCACATCCTCTCCAGCAAAGGCTATCATTGGTGTTTTTGATTTTAGCCATTCTGACAGGTGTAAGATGGTATCTCAACGTTGTTTTGATTTGCATTTCCCTGATTGCTAAGAAGGTTGAGCATGCCCTTAAGTGTCTTTTGGCCATTCAAACTTCGTCTGTTGAGAATTCTCTGTTCAGTTCAGTGCCCCATTTTTTAAATGGGTTAATTAGCATTTATTTTTTTTTCTTTTTTTTTCTTTTTTTTTATACCCTAGCTCTTCCCATCCTCCACTTCACACTTTTCTCGCCCCATCCCCCCTCCCCCCATCCCACCCCACCCCTATGTTCCCATTTTTTGTCGGGCAATCTTGTCTACTTTCAGTATCCAGGAGGATAACTATATGTTTTTCTTTGGGTTCACCTTCTTATATAGCTTCTCTAGGATTTGAAGAATGGTTGAAGAAAGTGTGGAATATATGCATGCTAGAATACTACTCAGCGGTAAAAAACAATGACATCTTGAATTTTGCATGCAAATGGAGGGAAATAGAAAACACCATCCTGAGTGAGGTAACCCAAGCCCAAAAAGATGAACATGGGATGTACTCACTCATAATTGGGTTCTAGCCACAAATAAAGGACATCGAGCCTATAACTCGTTAATTAGCATTTTAAAGTCTCGTCTCTTGAGTTCCTTATATATTTTGGAGATCAGACTTTTGTCTGTTGCGGGGTTGGTGAAGATCTTTTCCCAGTCAGTAGGCTGCCTTTTTGTCTTAGTGACAGTGTCCTTTGCTTTACAGAAGCTGCTCAGCTTCAGGAGGTCCCATTTATTCAATGTTGCCCTTAATGTCTGTGCTGCTGGGGCTATATGTAGGAAGCAGTCTCCTGTGCCCAAATGTTGTAGAGTACTTCCCACTTTCTCCTCTAACAGGTTCAGTGTGTTCAGATTGATATTGAGGTCTTTAATCCATTTGGACTTGAGTTTTGTGCACGGTGATAGACACGGATCTACTTTCATTCTTCTACAGGTTGACATCCAGTTATGCCAGCACCATTTGTTGAAGATGCTTTCTTTCTTCCATTGTGTGCTTTTAGCTCCTTTATCAAAAATCAGGTGTTCATAGGTTTGTGGATTACGATCCAGGTCTTCTGTTTGATTCCATTGGTCGACTTCTCTATTTTTATGCCAGTACCAAGCTGTTTTCAATACTGTAGCTCTGTAATAGAGTTTGAAGTCAGGGATAGTAATGCCTCCAAAAGTACCTTTATTGTATAAGATTGTTTTGGCTATCCTGGTTTTCTTGTTTTTCCATATAAAGTTGATTATTGTCCTCTCAATATCTGTGAAGAATTTTGATGGGACCTTTGATGGGACATTGAATCTATAGATTGCTTTTGGTAGAATTGCCATTTTTACTATGTTGATCCTCCCAATCCATGAGCAAGGGAGATCCTTCCATTTTCTGGTATCCTCCCCAATTTCTTTCTTCAAAGACTTAAAGTTCTTGTCAAATAGGTCTTTCACTTCCTTGGTTAGAGTTCCCCAAGATATTTTATGCTATTTTTGGCAATTGTGAAAGGTGACGCTTCTCTGATTTCTTTCTCTGCTTCCTTATCCTTTGTATATAGGAGGGCAACTGAGTTTTTGGAGTTGATCTTGTAGCAAGCCATGATACTAAAGGAGTTTATCAGCTGTAGGAGTTCTTTGGTGGAGTTTCTGGAGTCGTTTATGTACTCTATCATATCATCTGCAAATAACGAAAGTTCTACTTCTTCCTTTCCAATTCAAATCCCCTTGATCCCCTTGTGTTGTCTTATTGCTATTGCTAGAACTTCAAGCACTATATTGAAGAGACAGGAGAGAGTGGACAGCCTGTGGTGTTCCTGAATTTAGTGGGATGGCCTTGAGTTTCTCTCCATTTAGTTAGATGTTAGCTGTCAGCTTGCTGTAAATAGCCTTTATTATATTTAGGAATGACCCCTGTATCCCTAATCTCTCCAAGACCTTTATCATGAAGGGGTGCTGAATATTGTCAAATGCTTTTTCTGCATCTAATGAGATGATCATATGGTTTTTATCCTTCAACTTATTTATATGATGGATTACATTGATAGATTTTCATATGTTGAACCAGCCCTGCATCTCTGGGATGAAGCCTATTTGATCATAGTGGATAATTTTTCTAATGTGTTCTTGGATTCCGTTTGCCAGTATTTTATTGAGAATTTTTGCATCGATGTTCATGAGTGAGATTGGCCTGCAATTCTCTTTCTTGGTTAAGGCTTTGTGTGGTTTAGGTATCAGGGTAATTGTAGCTTCATAAAAGGAATTTGGCAATGACTGTTCTGTTTCTATATTATGAAATACCTTAAGGAGTATAGGTATTAGGTCTTCTTGGAAGTTCTGGTAGAATTCTGCATTGAAACCATCTGGTCCTGGGCTCTTTTTTGTAGGGAGGTTTCTGATAACAGTTTCTAATTCTTCGCGACTAACAGGACTATTTAGATTGTTCACCTGGTCCTGGTTTAACTTTGGTATATGGTACTTATCTAAAAAAGTGTCCATTTCTTTTACATTTTCCAATTTTGTGGCATACAGGCTTTTGTAGTAAGATCTAATGATTCTCAGAATTTCCACTGTGTCTGTGGTTATGTCCCCTTTTTCATTTCTGATCTTATTAATTTGTGTGTTCTCTCTCTGCCGTTTGATTAGTTTGGCTAGGGGTTTGTCAATCTTGTTGATTTTCTTCAAGAACCAGCTTTTTGTTTCATTGATTCTTTGAACTGTTTTCTGTGTTTCTATTTTGTTGATTTCTGTCCTCAGTTTGATTATTTCCAGTCTTCTACTTCTCCTAGGTGAGTCTGCTTCTTTCTTTTCTAGAGCTTTCAGGTGTGCTGTTAAGTCTCCAATGTGTGCTTTCTCCGTTTGTTTTTAAGTGGGCACTTAGTGTTATGAATTTTTCTCTTAGCACTGCTTTCATAGTGTCCCATAAGTTTGAGTATGATTTGTCTTTATTTTCATTAAATTCAAGGAAGACTTTAATTTCTTTATTTCTTCCTTGACCCAGGTGTGGTTCAGTAGTTGACTGTTCAGTTTCCATGAGTTTGTAGGCTTTCTGGGGGTAGCATTGTTGTTGAATTCTAATTTTAATCCATGGTGATCTGATAAGATGCAGGTGGTTACTAATATGTTTTTGTAACTGTGGAAGTTTGCTTTGTTACTGAGTATGTGGTCAATTTTCGAAAAGGTTCCATGAGCCGCAGAGAAGAAGGTATATTCTTTCCTGTTTGGGTGGAATGTTCTATAGATGTCTGTTAAGTCCATTTGGTTCATTACCTCTATTAAGTCTCTTAATTCTCTGTTAGGTTTCTGTAAAATTGACCTGTCCATTGGTGAGAGAGGAGTGTTGAAGTCTCCCACTATCAGTGTGTTTGGTTTGATTGATTGCTGCCTTGAGTTCTAGTAATGCTTTTTTTTTTTTTCATAAGTGGGTGCTTTTGTATTAGGGGCATAGATATTCAGGATTGAGACTTCATTCTGATAGATTTTTCCTGTAATGAGTATAAAGTGCCCTTTTCCATCTCTTCTGATTGATTTTAGTTTGAAGTCAACTTTTTTAGAAATTAGTATGGCCACACCCGCTTGTTTCTTAGGTCCATTTGCTTGATAAACCTTTTCCCAACCCTTTACACTGAGTAGATGTATGTCTTTGTGGTTGAGGTGTGTTTCTTGTAAACAGAAGAATGTTGGATCCTATTTTCTTATCCAATCTCTTAGCCTGTGCCTTTTTATAGGTGAATTGAGTCTATTGATATTAAGTGATATTAATGACCAGTGGATGTTAACTCCGGTTGTCGTTTTTTATTTGGTAGTAGAGATTGTGTGTTTCCTTTCTTTGAGATGTGCTGGTGAAGGGTCGCTAGATGCCTGAGTTATTGTGGGCTTTGTTGGACTCCTTGGTTTGTGAATTTCCTTCTATTACTTTCTGTAAGGCTGGATTTGTGGCTACGTATTGTTTAAATTTGTTTTTATCCTGGAATATTTTGTTTTCTCTATTTATAGTGAATGAAAGCTTGGCTGGGTATAGTAATCTGGGCTTGCATCCATGGTCTCTTAGTTTCTGCAGAACATCTATCCAGAATCTTCTGGCTTTCATGGTTTCCATAGAGAAGTCAGGTGTTAGTCTGATAGGTTTACCTTTATATGTTACTTGACCTTTTTCCTTTGCTGCTCTTAATATTCTTTCTTTATTCTGTATGTTTTGTGTTTTGATTATAATATGGCGAGGGGATGATTTTTTTTGATCCAGTCTATTTGGTGTTCTGTAAGCTTCTTGAACCTTAATAGGAATATATTTCTTTAGGTTTGGGAAGTTTTCTTCTATAATTTTATTAAATATATTTTCTGGACCATTGAGCTGTAATTCTTCTCCTTCTTCTACACCTATTATTCTTAGGTTTGGTCTTTTTATTGTGTCCCAGATTTCCTGAATGTTTTGTGATGAGAATTTGTTGGAATTGCTGTTTTCTTTGATCAGTGTGTTTATTTTCTCTATGGTATCTTCATAATCTGAGGTCCTTTCTTCTATCTCTTGTATTCTGTTGGTTATGCTTGTTTCTGTAGTCTCTGTTTGTTTACATAGATTTTCCATATCCAGCTGGCCCTTGGGTTGTGTTTTCTTCCTTGCCTCCATTTCAGTTTTCAAGTCTTGCACTGTTTCCCTTATTTGTTTGATTGTTTTTTCTTGGTTTCCTAGGATATCATTTATGGATTTACTCAATTCTTCAAACTTTTTGTTATTCTTCTCATCCATTTCCTTAAGGGAGTTTTTCACCTCCTGTTTAAGGGACTCTATTACTTTCATAAAGTCAATTTTTTCTACTTCTTCTTGATTAGTGTGTTCAAGTCCTCCTGTTATAAGTTCGCTGGGTTCTGGTGCTTTCATGTTGTTTTTCAAATTGTTGGAGGAATTCTTGCATTGTCGCCTGCCCATTTGTTCCTCTGAATAATCCCCTTTGGGTCTTCTTTTAGAAGTTCAATTCACCCCAATGAATTCAATTCACTCACCCCAATGAATGATGGATCTTCTGGTAGACAGTCAGGTCTCCTTGCTGGCCAAGTGTCTCAGTGACAAAGGGCCTACCTTGCTGCAGGCAGGCTATTGAAACAGGGGACCTCCCACCGGCCTGGGTGCACTCAATTCCAGGTCCCCAGCGCCTAGGGTTCTGGGTGCAAGCTGGGAAGGGACAGAGAGAAGAGAGAGGCAGTATCCAGGGAGAATAACCCCTGCAGGAAGAGCAGGAAGTGTGTGTGGGGGGGGGCGGGTGGGGTTGGGGAATGTCGGTGGTCCCTCTCTGGGCAGCTGCCGCGGTTCAGGCACTCACTCACCCCAATGAATGATGGATCTTCTGGTAGACAGTCAGGTTTCCTTGCTGGCCAAGCAGCTGGGTCACAAAAGGCCTACCTTGCTTCAGGCAGGCTAATGAAGCAGGGGACCTCCCACCGGCCTGGATGCACTCAATTCCTGGTCCATGTGCCCAAACAAGCTGGGCTGTGGGATTTTGTGGCCCCAAAGACGGGAGGATGAAGGGGGGGGGGCTGGGTGCAAGCTGGGAAGGGACAGGAAGAGCTCCATTCATTTATTAATGAATGAAAAAATAGAGAAATATTTGTTGCAAGCTCACTGAAAGCTTGGTTCTATCCTGGCCCTATTTCCACAAGTACCAAGTGTTTCATGTAGTAAAAAAGCAATCAGTAGAATTAATAACAAAGGTCATATGAAGATTTTAATAACCAGATAAGACAATCAGTGACTTTAGGATCATCTCTCACTATATTGAAAATCATTATGTAAAGACTACAAATAATGGCAAATCTACAAATAAAGGGAGGGTGTTGTTCAAGAAGTCAAAATATCTAAGATCTACAAAATGGACATACAGTAGCAAAGCTAAAAGTTGCAGTGATAGATGGGAAAAGAGAGGAGAGGATACATCTGATTATTTGTGTGTATATATGTCTTTAAATGGAAAAAGTATTCACTATCTAAAATCTACAAGGAGACATGGGGGCTTCTGGTTCTCCTAAAAGTGAGAACCCTTGGATGTAGCTCCGGGTTCTTAAACTGCAATAATTGTTGGTAACAAAGAAGGAATCCAGAGGTGGAAAAAGAGTTTTCAAAATATAGGGTTTTTTTTTTTTAAATGAATGCATGTGCTTGATGGACTACAGGACAGTTGCCTATGAAGAGATGGTTTTTCCCTTGCATACATTTGAAAGAGAGAAGACATTGAGTGAAATACCAGTAAGATCTTGGGTTGAGGTCTCAGAGGGAGAAATAGGTGGCAACAGGACAGGTAGCTTTAGGATTACCTAGTTTAATCAGTTTCATGTGCTCCAGGGCGCATGGACTGACCCTGTAATCTAGTGTAGAACTTAAAATATTGGACTCGGGATGTGATACATAGCTCAGTGTAGGTTACCATGGAGGAGGCTCGGTGCTTAAGTTGCAGCAACAAGAATATAAAATAAAAATGAAAGAACTGATTTCATAAAAGGAGTTGAATTGCACTAACAACAATGGAGCACTGGACTGAGCTCCCAAGGTCCAGATGAAGAGCAGAAGGAGGGAGAACATAAGCAAGGAAGTCCGGACTTCGAGGGGTGCGTCCACCCACGGAAACAGTGGGGCTGATCTACTGGGAGCTCACCTAGGCCACCTGAACTGGGTCTAACGAGCATGTGATCAAACCGGACTCTCTGAATGTGGCTGACAATGAGGGCGGACTGAGAAGCCAATGATAATGACACTGGGTTTTGATTCTACTGCATGTAGTGGCTTTTGGGGAGCCTAGTCTGTTTGGATGCACACCTTCCTAGACCTGGATATGGGGGGGGTCCTTGGACTTCCCACAGAGCAGGGCACCCTGACTTCTCGTAGGACTTGAGAGGGAGGGGGAGGAGGAGTGGGGGGAATAGAAGGGAACTGGGAGGATGGGAGTAGGTGGAAATTTTTAATAAATAATTAAATTTTTAAAAAGGCAGGAAAGTTGGAGGGAGGAATCAGGATAAAAACTACAGAATCATAGTTAAATGGCACTAAGGTTAAGAGATAATGCTTAGCATAGTAACAATAGACTTGAGAATTGCTGGTAAAACAAATAGTGGGCCTACGTGACAATTATGTGATATAACTCATATGTTTATGAGCTGTATACCATCATTTACATAAGAACATCATGTTGTGCCTGATAAATATAATTTCACCTATTGACTCAAAATATAAATAGCTAGTAGACACATATCAACAAAATTCTTAGAACCATTGGGCTACAGCTTCCTACTCCATTAGATATGATAAATAACATGCACATTAAGCAATGATATTTAGGATTTAATCATGAAATGTTCTCACTCCAAATTTTAATTGATAGTGAGAATTCAGTAAATAAAAACAGTATGATCATATTACAATTATTGTTTTAGAATTGTTTACCAAAAAAACTAAACATATCCTATTGGTCTGACATCAATCAGAGCTCTCTAACTCTGTATCCAAACTGTAGAAAATGAGAAAGTATTTTCTGATGATGATGATTTACCTGTTTGGGGGAATCTTTAAGGAAATTAGATCCTGTGCAAAGAGATAGTGACAATCAGGTTAATTGATTAAATGAAGGATGGGCTGCAGTATTTCCCAAGATTTACAAGCCTGATGACCCAATAATGGTGGGTCCATGATAGTAATCCTGGTTGACCATTAGACCCTCTGAAGTTGAAATTCCATCATTACCATGATTTAATACAATAGAGCAATTAAAGCTTAAACATACATAGATTTTTTTGCAAGGAAGTTAGAAATAGAAAACTGGCAAAGCTGAAGATCGAGTAAATCTGGGGCCCAGTTTGTATCTTCACAAGACTGCCATCTCTGTAATAACTCAGGTTGAGGAACTTTGCTAAAATATTAACACTTCACAAGCAATCATTGTTTCTCAACTTAATTAGGACATGACTTGCAGAAATGCACTTTTCCAAAGAGGTTTGTTACCCAAATATCACCCTATCCCCAATTCTGCAATTCAGGAAAGATAAATGGATCCAATATGTAGATATTTGGTTGATACCCCGGGAGCAATGATAGATGGAATGAGGTAGGTGGGACCACAAATCACTTCCCAGCTTGGAAACAGTAACTCTGATCATCTCTAGGTGTGCATTCACATGATGGCCCTTGAGAGGTATTCAGAATGCCACATCCCACCTATCATGCTCCCTGACATTCAGGAAGTCCTTAGATTAGTTTAGTCTAAACAGCTTCTCAACTTAAGAAGTCATTCTTAAGGCCTCACCATTAGGACAGACAGACATAAAATACTCTTGTGGTTTCAACATATAAAATGATTCTGAGGTCATACTCTCCTGACCTCTGTGTTCACTACCAAGGTATGACAAGTAGACCCAAAAGACTAAGCATATAGTCTTTTGAGTATATATATATATTTAAATTTGTTTTCAGCTGGATCTGATTTCTCTTTGGGCTTGCAAAGAGAAAACAATCTTAGTTCAATTCCATGCATTTCATAATCCTTGAAAACTTGTGACATTCCTGCTTCTATGAACCAGCACTCATTTTAACTTACTTTTGTTTTGAATTGATAGATAATAATTACACATCTTTAGAGTCCTGTGTGATATTTAAATAATGTATTGGTGGTGTGGGAAGTCCCTCTGTACATGTGTTGTTTTTATTGGCTAATAAATAAAGAGTCTGTTTTGGCCTGTGATAGGCGGGAAAACTAAACTGAATTCTTGGAGAAAAAAGGTAGGATCTTGAGAAATCATGCAGCTGCCACCAGAGACAGATGTGCTAAAACCTCTCTGGTAAACCATGAGCCTCGTGTTTTAGTATAAAATAATAAAGACAGATTCAGATAAAAAGACCTCTAAATGGGACATAGTGTGTTAAAAAAAAGTACACAGGCTTGGAAAAGAGAAGAAAAGGAGTAAAGAGACAGTAAATGTAATATAAAGGAGTTCAGACAGTCATAAATCAAAGGAGTAAAGATAATAAAATGAATATTAAACATATAGAAAAGGTAATAGAGTAAGAAAAATAAGCCACGTAAAGATGTAATAGACACAAAGAGTCTGCTTTATGTATATTTTTGTGTTTTCTTTGAATTTTTTAACTGTGAAGGAGCTAAGTAGAGAGAGACATTTCATTGTATGAACTGCTAAGCTAAACCAACATACATCTTTTAAAAGTATCATGACTTCAGAATTTGGGTATAAGAATTTGTTCTTTTTAAAAAGAGGTTCTTCTTTTGTTTCCACAGAGAATAAAAACCTGTGGAATTCTTTCAGATTAATTGATGGACTAAGGTCCCCTGAAAGGTTGCTGTAAATACCCCCCCCCAAAATTACTTTGCCCAACGAAAGGCAGGAAGCAGTTTGGAGAGAACTAAGCCCAAATTCCCTAAATGATTGTTTGTAAATATTTTTTTACATTTAAAGGGGAATATGCTATAGTGATCAATACTTTGCATTGGTAGAGATTTTGGTTTATTGATACATCTTTAAGACCAATTTTGTTATATGTATATTTCTGCTCTGGATTAAGGTATTGTGTTTGTACAGCTCATTTAAAAATGTTGCATATAATTAAGAAATATAGGTTAATAGATAAACATCTATAATAGTCAAGTGTAGTGATGAGCTGTGGGCTGCTTTCCCACCGCTCTGCTTTCGGCCTCCTGACTAGCTTATACCCCAAAATAATTACACAGAAACTGTATTCTTTTATACACTTCCTGGCCCATTATTTTCAGGCTCTTATTCACATCTTGACTAACCCATATCTAATAATCTGTGTAGCACCACAAAGTGGTGCCTTACCAGGTAGATTCTAGCATGTGTCCATCTTGGGCTGGAGCTTCATCACATCTGGCATCCCTCTTTGGAGAGGCAGGGCAGTCTGCTTAACTTAAGAGAGGCGTGGCATCTGACTGAGCCATCTACCTCACTTCCTTCTTCCTGTTCTGTCTACTCCACCCACCTAAGGGCCGACCGGTCTATCAGATGGGCCAGGCAGTTTCTTTATTAATTATCCAATGAAATCATCAGATAGATAGAAGACACACCTACATCAGTCAAGCTTCTAGTCATGTTAGTTAGGTTTTTTTTAGATATATAGAGATATATTTCAGTTATAGAGGTATTCTTCAAATATTTCAGAGACCTTCAGAAAATGGCATTTAAAATCTTTTGAGAACTTAGAACTTTTCATGACAATGAGACACATCTTATCCTAGAAGCACTAATTCACTTCAAGAGAATGATGGGTAGTGAAGAAGTTGCTTATAGAGTTTGTTACTCATTTGGGCAAGAAATTGCTCTTGCCTGTACTGTTTGATGAACTGGACATGTAGGACCCACAGAGAAATGACAGAAGAACTTACCAAAGGGTGAGACAGTACTTTGGAGTTCCTGTTTCATGAAAGACTCTGCCAGGACACAGAAAAAAGTGACTGACAAATTGCCAATATAGGCAGAACTCTCTTTGAAATTTCCTATTTCATAGAAAAGTCTGAAAGATACTATGGGCCTGTAGGATGAAGACAGGTGCCACAATGTTACAGAAGAAATTTGGCTGCAAGATGTCTCTGTCAATACTAGAGTTTTGGAAGTTGCTTATAATGTACTTCCTGTTTACTCAGAGAATATTTTATACTTCTGGAGTCTTTGATGAAGTTAAAGAATAGATAGTTATAGTTTTCCTTAGTTATGATAAAAAATAAAGTAGATATAAATATTGTGTCTATTATTCTTGGTTGATAATTGTTTTATTTGTAATTTTGCTATGTTAAAGTTAAAACCTTCCATTTTATTTAAACAGAAAATGGGAAATGATGTGAAAAGTTCTTTTGTATATGTATTGCTTTTATTGACTAATGAATAAAGAATCTGTTTTGGCCTGTGATAGGGCAGAATAGAAGTAGGCAGAAAAAAACTAAACTGAATGCTGGGAGAAAGAGGGTAGAGTCTCAAGAAACCATGCAGCCTCCAGAGACAGATGTGCTGAAACATTGCCGGTAAACCACTATCCTCATGGAAAAGTATAAAATAATAGAAATGGGTTAATTTAAGATATGAGCTATCTAAAAAGATGCGTAAGCTATTGATCAAACAATATTTCAAATAATATAGTTTCTGTGTGTTTATTATGGAACCAGGTGGAACAGAAATCTCCAACATCATATTCGTGTACAGTAATCAAATAAGGGTCATTAGTATTTTATACCCTCACATTGTTTTATCATTTCTTTCTGTTTGCCTTCACAATTCTCTCGTCTATTTCTTTATTTATTTTTATTTTTAGCACCAAGAGGGAATTTCAGTGAATACTGAATTCTACCATGTTTATTTTCCACATGCTTATATACCTCACACCAAAGGGGGAGAGGGGAGGCAACAGACTTCATTTACATGACTTATGGAATAGACCAAGTATCCTGCAGGCAGCCACTCTCTAGTACCTTCTGTCAGTCTCTATTGATGAGGCAGGAATAGACATGAATTCTCTTACTTTTAGTTCAAGGTGGAACAGATCCACCTCTAAACTCAAAATACTAATTAACCATGCCCTGGGTCAGGATTTCTTGTTTGTATGTGAATCTCTTGTCAACAACCTTGAAAGAGCAGAAATAAACCTAAACTCCCTCACCTTTAGTCAAGGTGGAAATAACTCACATCTGGGGGCACTGGTATAAGGTATAGCACCATTCTCCAGTGGGCTGAGCCTTCCAAAATGAATCATTAATCAAGAAAAGTTAACAGAGAATTTTCTATAGGCCAATTCAGAGGAGGTTATTCACAATAAGGTTTTCAGCTTCCCACATGTCACTTGTATGTGTTATGCTTTTTTTTTAAAATTCATTTTTATTAAGCTCCACCTCTTTCTCTGCTCCCCTCCCTACCTATCCCCTCTCCTTCAACCTTCCTCCAAGGTTCAAAATGCTCCCAATTTACTCAGGAGTTTTTGTTTTATCTATTCCCCATGTAGATTAGATCTATGTAAGTCTCTCTTAGGGTCATCATTGTTATGTAAGTTCTCTGAGACTGTGATTTATAGACTGTTTTTCTTTGCTTTATGTTTAAAAACACTTATGAGTACATGTGATAATTGTCTTGCTGTATCTGGGTGATCTCACTCAAAATAATTTTTTCTAGCTCCATCCATTTTCCTGAAAATTCAAGATGTCATTATTTTGTCCTACTGTGTAGTACTCTATTGTGTAAATGTACCACATTTTCCTTATCCATTCTTTGGTTGAAGGGCATTTAGGTTGTTTCCAGGTTCTTGCTATGACAAACAATGCTGCTATGAACATAGTTGATCACATGTCCTTGTGGCACGATTGAGCATCCTTTGTATATATATCCAAAAGTGATATTACTGGGTCTTGAGGAAGGATGTTTCCTAATTTTTTGAGAAATCATCACACTGACATTTAAAGGGGCTGTACCAGCTTGCATTCCCACCAGCAATGGCGAAGTGTTCCCTTTACCCAACAACCTCTCCAGCATAAGTTGTCATCAGTGTTTTTTTATCTTGGCCATTCTTACAGGTGTAAGATGGAAACTCAGAGTTATATTGATTTGCATTCTCTGATGACTAAGGATGTTTAATATTTCCTTAAGTGTTGGTCACCAATTTGAGATTCCTCTGTTGAGTTCTCTGTTCAGGTCTGTACTCCTTTTTTAAAAATTGGATTATGTGATCTTTTGGTGACCAATTTCTTGAGTTCTTTGTAAGTTTCAGAGATCAGTCCTCTGTCTGATGTGGGGTTAGTAAAGACATTTTCACAATCTGTAAGCTGTCGTTTTGTCTTGTTGAGTGTGTGCTTTGCTTTACAGAAGCTTTTCAGTTTCAGGAGGACCCATTTATTAATTGTTTCTCTCAATGTCTGTGCTGCTGAGGTTATATTTAGGAAGTGGTTCCCTGTGCCAATGCGCTCATGTGTACTTCCCAATTTTTCTTCTATAAGGTTCAGTGTGGATGGCTTTATGTTGAGGTCTTTGATCCATTTGGACTTGAGTTTTGTGCATGGTGATAGATATGTGTCTATTTTCATTCTACATGTTGATATCCAGTTATACCAGAACCATTTATTAAATATGCATTCTATTTTCCATTTGCCTTTTTTTGCTTCTTTTTCAAAGATCAGGTGTTTGAAGGTGTGTGGAATAATATCTAGGTCTTTTTTTTCAATTCCATTGGTCCTCCTGTCTGTTCTTATGCCAATATCAGGCTGTAGTCAGTACTGTAGCTCTGTAGTAGAGTTTGAAGTCAGGGATTGTGCTACCTCCATAGGCTCTTTTATTGTACAGGATTGTTTTGGCTATCATGGTTTTTTTTTTTTTTTTCCATATGAAGTTGAGTACCATCTTTCCGAGGTCTGTGAAGAATTTTGCTGGTATTTTGATGGGCATTGCAATCAATCTGTAGATTGCTTTTGGTAAGATTGCCATTTTTACTATGTTAATTTTAACCATCCAAGAGCATGGGAGATCTTTCCACTTTCTGGTGTCTTCTTCCATTTCTTTCTTCAATGATTTAATGTTTTTGTCATAAACATCTTCTACTTGTTTGGTTAGAGTTACTCCAAGATATTTTATGCTATTTGTGGCTATTGTGAAGGGTGATCTCTGATTTCTTTCCCAGCCCTATTACCATCTGTGTACAGAAGGGCTACTGATTTTTTGTGAGTGAATCTTATATCTTGCTATAATACGGAAAGTGTTTATGAGTTGTAGAAGTTCCTTGGTAGAATTTTTAAGGTCGCTTATGTAAATTATCATATCATCAGCAAATAGTGAGAGTTTGACTTCTTTTCTGATATGTATCCTCTTGACCTACTTTTGTTTTCTTATTGTTCTGGCCAGGACCTCAAGAACTATATTGAATACATATGGAGAGAGTGGACAACCTTGTCTTTTTCCTGATTTCAGTGGGATCACTGGGAGTTTCTCTCCATTTAGATTGATGTTGGCTGTTGTCTTGTTGTATATTGCCTTTATTATGTTCAGGTATATTCCTTGTATCCCTGCTCTCCCCCAAGACCTTTATCATGAAAAGATGTTGTATTTTGTCAAAAGCTTTTCTGGCATTTAATGAGATTGTCATGTGGTTTTTATTTTGATCCAGTCTATTTGGTGTTCTATAAACTTCTTGTATCTTGATAGGCATATCTTTCTTTATGTTGGGAAAGTTTTCTTCTATGATTTTGTTAAATATATTTTCTGTGCTTTTGAGTTGAACTCCTTCATCTATACCTATTATTCTTAGGCTTGGTCTTTTCATGGTATCCCATATTACCTGGATATTTTGGCATAAGATTTGTTAGATTCAATGTTTTCTTTGACTGTTGAGTCTATTTCCTCTATTGTATCTTCAGTGCTTGAGATTCTCTCTTCCATCTCTTGTATTCTGCTGTTCATGCTTGCGTTTGTGGTTCCTGATCATTTTCTCATGATTTCTGTTTCAATAATTCCCTCGGCTGTGTTTTCTTTATTGTCTCTATTTCAGTTTTCAAGTCTTGAATAGTTTCTTTCATATGTTTGATTGCTTTTTCTTTGTTTTCTTTAAGAGATTTGCTGAGGTCTTCCAAATCTGCTTGTATTTTCCTCCATTTCTTTAAGGGAATTTCTCATTTCCTCTTTAAGAGTTTTAAACATTCTCTGTAAGTTATTTTTACGTCATTTTCTTCCACTTCATCCATATTTGGTTGTTCAAGTCTTACTGTTGTAGTATCTTCAGGTTTTACTGGTGTCATGTTACTCTTTGTAATGTTGCATGTGTTTTTACCTTTTCTACTCATCTTTCCTCTAATAGGTGTGTTGGGGATATCTGTGATTCTGTTGATTAATCTTCTAGGTGCCAGTCAAGCCAAGGCTCAGATGGTTGTTCCTTGTGGTACAGACAGTGCCAAGGTTCTATTTACCCCTTTGGTCATTCTGTGTTTCTGGAGGTCACTCAGTGCTTCCAGGCTTTGCTCCACTCCATTGAAGTTTCCTGTCTCGGGCCTGCTCTAGCCTAACTTACTGGCTTTGACCTGTTTCTGTAAATGCTGGTCTGGATGCACTCTTGCAGAAGTCCCTAGCTTGCGGTTGGTCCTGTAAACATCTCTGGCTCCAGTCAACTTTCCCAGAGTTCCCAGTCTTGGGTATGCCCAGACATTCAGGGGACCTGGCTCAGGCTTACTCTCTCCAAGAGGTCCCAGACTCATGCTTGGACCTGCAGAGATTTCAGGTTGCTGTCTATTCTCTTTGATGTCCCAGACCAATGCCAGGACCCACAGAAGTCCTGGCTCAGGCCTACTCCCTCTGAGGTCCAGACTCACTCCTGGGACCACAGAGATCTCTGGTTCCTGCCTACTTCCTCAGAGGCCCCAGGTTAATGCACGGACTTGCAGAGGACCTTGCCTAGGCCTAGTTCCTTGGAGGTCCTAGACTCATGCCCAGACCCATTGGGGTCCTGGCTTAGGTCTACTCTCTTGAAGGTCTTAGATTCACATCAGGACCCTCAGCAGTCTCTGGCTCTGGCTCACTCTCTCAGCAGTTTCTCCCCGTACCTGTTCCAGTGGAGTTCACTGTCTCAGGTCTGCTCTGACCCAGGTCGCTAGCTCAATCCTGGTCTGCTAATGTCCCTAGACTCCTTTTCCATTTCTTTATAATGTTTCATAACTTATTGTTGTCTACAGTCACTTTCCTGTACTTCAATTAGGATACTAAAACTTATTTCTCCTCATTAGTCTTAAAAATTTAGTCCCAATTGTGTAGCAACTTTCCTTCATCTTCTCTTTCCCATCCCTCCTTGCTCCAGGATTTGCTATTATGCACTTTACTGTGTGCTAATCACTTGTGAACACATCTCCCTTTATCTATACATCTCTCAACATTTTGTACTCCAACACAGAAGACAATCTAACAAATCCTTTTGGCAATTACAAAGTATATTGTGGCTAATTTTACTATTCTGGACACTATAAGGTAACATCATCACTATGTGTTAGTGATGTATTAAGAAGTTTGGGTGTTATTATCACCTTATGAAGGAAGGTTGCATATTACAATGAGAAAACCAAGGAAGCTTATAATTCCTTAGTTAAAGTCAAGGTTGGAATGTAGGACTCGGTTTTCAAACCAATATCCAACCTTACTTTTTTCAGACACCAAACATTGTATTATTCTTATAAGCTTAAAACACTGTAACACTTACACAAACAGCTTTCATCTAAGACTCATATTTTTCTCAGGGAGATCCCAAACAATTAGATCCATAATTTCTAGGCCATATGATGTACATCAGGTTCACAATACCTAATAATGTGTCTTTAACTTGAAATTTTATTTATTTATTTGTTTGTTTGTTTGTTTGTTTTGGTTTGTTGAGACAGGGTTTCTCTGTAACTTTGGATCATATCCTGGAACTAGCTGGGATTAAAGTAGTGCAACTCCACAACCTGGCTAACTTATATTTTTTAATTAAAGTATAGGGATTTATGCATGTTATAAAATTTCATTTGTATAGTTTCTACATATAAAGATTTAGATCCTTTTTTCCATCTTATTGTCTAGAGTTGAAAAAAAATCTGTAAACCTGGTCAAGACAACTTTCTCTATGACAAATTCATACATGCGTATACTAAGCACTAATTCAAGGCTAGGGATCTACATTACATCCAAGTGGGTTTCTCTGTTCATTCAACTACTAATGAATTCAACAATTATTATACCTCAATGGTTTCCTCACCAAGATCACCTTCAGTGTCAGCTGATCTATCTAGGACTATTTAAATCAGAACTTGGGAGGAGGATGCATGTAGACAAACTTGTATGGCTCTATACTTTGCAATTTTGACTGTCCAAAAAGGACTTAAGGAGAAAGTTGACAAAATCATGTCCTAAAATTGATACCAGAATTCTACTATCTAATAAGGCTATAATGTAAAAAAATTAGATTACTTCAATGTACAACTTACAAATATATGGATTATAAGGACTGAAAATTTCTTTGTAATGCATGTTGGAACTCAGGATAAATATTTTAAAATATACCACTCAGAATTTAATGCTTAAAATTGAAATTATTAAGTTTTAATTCTTGGTTACTACTTATAAATTTATCAAAGCAAACACCATAACTTCCTAAGTTCATGCAAGGCAAAGAGCAGTATCCAAACTAATCTCAAATCATATTCTTTCATATGTGTCCTTATGCTTCTTAAATTTAGATTTGACTTTGAAAATAATTCTGATTTTTCAATACCTGACGGCATTTCCTATACAGTTTTACTGTTGATGGCATAAAATAGATTTGTATTTATGAAACACATGCCTGCTAATAACAGAATAGGAAGAAGCATTTCTACCATAGTCCAAGGGATGCAACATTGGAATGAAATTACAATCAAATCAAAAATTCAAATATTTTCTAAGAAAACCTACAGAGGCAAGGATAAGGTAAAAAACCTAACAGAATAGCAAAAAGTTTGGATAGATTTCTTCTGATCAGCTAGACATGGCTCTATGCATTTATTTACATAAAAACATTAATTCCATCTCATATCCTTTAAAAATATCTATAACAGAAGTCACATTGAAAATCATGGTGTTGAAATTCAGACCTCTTCTATGATAAAGATAAATCAAAATATGAAATTAGTGAATGTTTGATTAAAAAACTTTATTACAACAATGGTAGTCACAATAAGCATTAGATCCTTGTTGTATATGAGAAAATCAGTTAAAATATTTTCACATGGTCCCTTGTTCCGCTACCACACCATGCATAGAAAGCAAGTCTGCATGTCACTTAACTGAAGCAGGGAAAGGCGTCACATTAAAAGTTGTATGGGACAATGGTAATGATCTATATTTGTTCCTTGCTTCTCTCATCATTAAACTTATAAAAATGATAATTGATAGAAAATTATTCTTTACAAGCCATGGCCAAGTATACTCAGTCACAAATGAAGGCTCCATTTTCATTTATGATATTTCAACGAGTCTATCTCAAAGAGACACATTCTCATTTTGAATCTTGGCATTCTGAATACACAATTATAAAATTACCCCAGACTATTCATTGTATCAGCTTATATTGGCATGAAATTGTACTCAGGTTTTTTTCCCAGATTAAAAATAATGGTGTTCTACTCTGGTTTTAGCACATCATTTTCTGTTGCCAAATCCAACTAACCATTACAGGGAAAGTGCAAGAAATACATATTAAAAAGCTAGTAAGTTTCAAACACTTGACAGATCTTAACTTCTTTCATCTCATTACACCCATGCAAGAAAGGGCATAATCTTTTTTTTTTTTTTTTTTTTTTTTTTTGGTTTTTCGAGACAGGGTTTCCCTGTAGTTTCTAGAGCCTGTCCTGGAACTAGCTCTTGTAGACCAGGCTGGCCTCGAACTCAGAGATCCGCCTGCCTCTGCCTCCCTAGTGCTGGGATTAAAGGCGTGCGTCACCACCGCTCGGCGAAAGGGCATAATCTTATGTATTTGTCAGGAACAGGCTGGAAATAAATTTCTGAAAGGCTAAATGACTTGTCCAAGGTAATATGCCTGATGATTGCCAGTATAATGATTAAAATATCAGAATCTAACTTTGCTGTGGAATAATATTTGAACACTGTAAACATGTATTACTCACATTGGCTAATAAAACAATAAACGGCCTATAGCTTGGCAGGAAGAGATTGGTCTGGGGAGCCATACTAGAAGGATACTGGGAAGAAGAAGGGCTAAGTGTCACAGGAAACACAGGAGAAGCAGGAGATGAACATGCGTGTTGAAAGTAGGTACCACCACATGGCAGAGTGTAAATAATAAATATGGGTAAATTTAAGTTATAAGAGTTAGTTAAAAGAAAGCCAAAACTATCAGCTGAGCTTTCATAATTAATGAGAAGTCCTTGTGTGGTTATTTGGGAGATGGTAGGTGGAACAGAAATACCTGCCTACAAATGGTGCTCAATGTCCAGCCTTGCATATCCAAATAAGTCCTGAGAAAGCCATAAAAAAGGTTGTAAACATGCAAAAGCAGAGCCAAACATGGCTTTCTAGTATCATGTCTTTCATACCAGCTGTAGGTCAGAGACCTGACTCTTAGCAGCTGCCTGCATGCTTGAACCACCAATTACCATGTACTAAGACACATGGTGAGTTTGAGGTTTCCTCATGTAGACAGAAAAGGTTTCAAATACTCATAAAAGCAGGGTCAGATGGAAAAAAATCTCTGAACAGCTTACAGTGTGTTTAAAAATGTACTTAGACTTAGGAAAAATGGATATAGACAGTTATAAAAATAGTTTAAAAATAATAAAGTCTTTAAAGAGAGAGTAAAGTAATAAAAAATTAAGCCATGTAAGAATAAAAAATACACAGGGAGTCTGGATCCTATATGGTGTCTTGTTAACTTTAAAGTGTTTTAAACGTTAATGTATAAAAAAAATAATAGCTACTGAGAGATACTGGACTATAGAAACTGCTATCAACCTATAGGTTTTAAATTTTTATTAACTTCAAAATGGATGTCAAATAATATTTTGCATTGGGGGAGAGATTATGCTTTTGTTGCTACAAGAAACAAAAGGCTGTGGATTCTTTCCAGATTAATAGAGACCATATTTGACAGGGAGAGGCATCCTGAGTATTTTGGCTACAGACGTGGAGGAAGAAAGCAGAGAGAGAGAGAGAGAGAGAGAGAGAGAGAGAGAGAGAGAGAGAGAGAGAGAGAGAGAGAGAGAGAGAGAGGGAGGGAGGGAGAGAGAGAGGGAGGGAGAGAGAGAGAACAGGTGACATGTATGCTTATGCCTCAACATAGAAAAAAACTCTGAGATGAGGTGAGATGATTAAAGGTGTTGGCTGCAGAGTCCTCAAGACATTATTATATGCCATTCTTTTATATGTCATGTATACAGATTTATATTACAAGTTAATTACACAGTCCAAAAAAACTTATAATGTTGACAGGTGCCATTTACCTGATTGAACAAAAAAAATCATCTTTAACTGACTTGTTCACACCACACATTAAATACTAGTATCAATGGAGATATGTATGTTACCTTTAAAAAGTTAGTGTGTTTTCAGAGCCAGGGGACAAAATATCAAAGAAAACAGGTGGCCCAGGTGATCCAGACTCTCAAAGCATCTTGGCTGCAGTTTCCTCTGTATTCTGCATTTAGTACAGCTTAAGAGCTGTTGACTGAGATGGTCCAGCCTCACAGACTACTCTAATCCAGGATTTAAGAGTAGGCTTGCACTTTCCCATTCTATAGAGGCTGGACAACAATAACACAGCTAACTCTCCCAAGACTTAACCATTATGCTAATCATCTCAGGGTCCCACGAAGATGCTAGTACCCCCACACTGATAACAGGACAAAGTCTAGAAAATATTCTCAAGAGACAGAATGGGTGGCTTTTGGTCATTCGGTTTGTTGTAGTTGTTTGTAATCATTTAGGGCTGTTGGTCACAAGTTGTTACTGGTTGTGGTGAAGAAAACTCTTAAACAAAGGATTTAGAGTCAAGGATCTCTTTCTGAAAGAAAAAAGAAGGGATATACTATAGAAATGATGAGATAAAAGGGTGGATTTTTTAGTCTATTTTTAAACAACCACTAATCACAAATATCTTTCATTGCTAAGGATTTTGGTATATTGATACAAATTTAATATTAAATTTAATATGCTTCTATTCTTGTTTAAGGTATTGTACCTATGTAGATTATTTAAAAAGTTATGTAAAGATTTAGTCTTTAAAAACTATTTAGGATAATAAATTCAGGCTAATAGCTATGTATCTCTAACTATCACACTTATAGCCATGATAGGTATACTTTCAATGTTATACATAGGTATATTTTAGATATATAGGTGACTATCAAACACTCCAAAGGCCCACAAAATATGGCATTTATAATTAATAATAAGTCTCTGTGTAGTAATTTAAGAACTAGCTGGTGGGAAATAAGAGTATTCACACAATATCATTCGTAATATTACCGGCACAAAGGTGAACCCGAATCACAGTGAAATCCTGCAGAGTATTCAAGACCACACCATGAGTCCATGACAAATTTAGTTTGAAAATTACATTTGAGTTCTCCTAAACAGGAGATTGTGCATTATTGATATTTTATTTCATAAGAGTGTTTGATGAATTTTAATTAAATGAAGAAATTTCCAAACACATTTCTTTTTGAAACACAAATAACACATTTTTTCTCAAACATCATTTTGGAAACTTGATTTGTTGATCCACCTCTAGGAACTTATGATCCAGGGAGCAATGTGTATGATAATCGGTGTGTGGATCTCTTGGAACTAATTTATGTGGGGGTTGGGAAATGTCTAGAAGATCTGAAAATAAATAAGGGCATAGCACATTCATACAGTTAGAATCCTAGTTATTGAAGCTAGCCAGCTCTCAATATGTGCTCCTTCCCTTTCTGCTCTTTCACATAATGATGTGATAAATTTATCCATTTATAAAGAGCCAAAAAATGAAAAAGAAGGAGAGGAACAAGTTCTCCTTCCAGCCAACACAACTTTGTGTGTTGCATTGGCTATTTTCCTTCTTAAAGTCACTTCTTCTTACCTTTTTCTCATCTCACACAACTAATCCCATGGATTTCTTTCCATAGACACTCCTCATAATTTCTGAAACTTATTCTCTGCACCAGATCAGCAGTCAGAATAAAACTGAAAATACCAAATTAGATTTTTTTTCATCTCTTCGCTGAAAACATCTCCATTCTTCGTTGTGCTCAGGATAAACTATGCTTTCATTTGGTCCTCTGTGCTCTGAATATCTCAATCTTACTTTCTACTGTACCCTTCTTTCTAAAAGTTGTCCTTTTTTTCATCAAGCCAGAGACTACAATGAGATCAATGAGGCACTTGTCTTGGGAGCACAATGGAAGGGAATGCCAAAACATTCAGTAATCAAGAAAAAATAGCATACTAATTTAACACTTTAAAAGAACACAATCAATTCAAGTAAGCCCATGATGAGTAAAACATCAAAAGTTTATATAAAATTTTCTGTGCCAAGTCATATTGGAGCCTGAGGCAAAAGAAAAAAATCAGTAATACTGATTCTGTTTTTATTTAAACTTCTAATATTTTATTCATCATGGATTTTTGGCATTGATTTTGATTTTTTTAAATATTAGCTTTAAATATCAGCCTCAGTCCTGACTGTTATATGCAAGATATGAAAGCATCAGATTACAATGTACAAAGAGGAGTAAAGAAAAGGAGAAGATTTAAAAATCTAACATACTTCTGATGAGAGAGAGACAGAGAGAGAGAGAGAGAGAGAGAGAGAGAAAGAGAGAGAGAGATTTAAAATGTGGAATATGCTATATATGACATTGTGGTACATGCCAGAGAGCTCTGGAACTGAGAAGATGATACAAAATGATCATGAGGCTGTGGTAAATCTGGATGACATAAAGAAGCTGAGGCAAGCTTAGGTAACATAGCAAAATCTCTTCTCCAAAATTATGTTTAATAAATAGAGATAGATAGATAATAGATGCATAATAGATAATAGTATATAGTTAAAAGATAAATGATAAGATTAGATGGTAGATACAAAGAGATATATACATGGTAGGTAGAGAAATGAATGATGATAGCTAGCTAGATAGATAGATAGATAGATGATAGATAGATAGATAGATAGATAGATAGATAGATAGATAGATAGATAGATGATAAACAGGTAAATGATAGATGATATATATACAGTAATAAACATATATTATAGATAAGAAAGAAAGAAAGAAAGAAAGAAAGAAAGAAAGAAAGAAAGAAAGAAAGAAAGAAAGAAAGAAAGGAACGAAGGAACGAAGGAAGGAAGAAAGAAAGGCTGATTTGCAGGATGTTGATGGGGAATTTAGGCTATCAAACAGTCCTAGGAACAGACTTTTCCTATGCTTTCTACCACTGTGTGCCAAAATTATAAAAGCCTGGGATGTATGTTGATCTTTATGATGAGAACTGAAGTAATTATTAAATGTAAAACAGGAACCAGTGGTGAGCTGGAGCCAAGTTCTTCTGAACCTCTGTGTAAACAATTTACTCATCCATTCATTTATTCATTAAATCATCAAGTAATAAACATCCAAATGGAGAGTGGCTTGAGAAAAATAAAGGATATTCTGTTCATTTTAAATTTTGGCAAGTGGGGATGCAAACGTGAATGGGGAAAGTTTTACTAGACCCCACTCCTAGATGACATGTAAGATATACTTATCCTGCAAAGATGATACTATTGTTGATCAGAAATCCAAGTTTGCCAAGTGTCACGTGCCTATATTTCTTGAATCTAATAACCATTATATAAGACTAACCCCAGCTAACCCTGAGAACTTAATGCATGACTATTGTACTTACATCATTTCACTCATCCCTTACCCCCTTCAATTTTCTCACGTTCACCCTACTCTTTCTCAAATTAATGAAATTTTCTTTAATTATTATTATTTTATGCATACACACATATCACCTACTGAGTCCGTAGTTTTGCTCACATGTACTGGCTAATTTAAACTAGATAATCTATCACTGGGTCTGGTCCTGAAGAAAGCTGATTCTACCTCTCTTAGGAGACATTGATTGTAGTTATTAGTCTAGAGGATGGGCCTTGTAAAACTTTCCACATCCACTTTGGCATATCAATTAGTATTCTAATTATACAGTTAGTCATATTGAGAAGATTTTGTGACTTCTCTGCCATGTAAAGAAGACACCATCTTGAAGTAGAAATTCTAGTTCTCTTTCTATTTTGATTTTTCTTCCACCTCCACAGTGTTTGCTGAGCCTCAGATATAAATGTCACATTGTATATTGTAGCTGTATCAGCTCTAGTTGGGCCCCTGCAATGTACCAGCACTTTATTAAGTCATGAGGTCATGATGGATGTGAAATATATCTAAATGTCATTCACATGGAACACTGTGACTGAGAAAGACATTGACTGAAAACATTATATGACAGATTCTAAATAGAATATTGTGATGATTTCTTTTTAAAAAAACAAACTTATTTTCATGTTTTTGTTTCTGTGTGGTCAGAAGAAATGATAGATCCCCTGGACCTGGAGTTACAGAAGATTGTAAACCACCATGTGTGTGCTAGGAACTAAACCCAGGTCTTCTGCTAGATCACTAAATGTTCTTAACCATAAATCTACCTCTCTATCCTCAATTATATTGTGATGTTATTTTATGTAGGAAAGTCCAGAGTGTAGTACTGGGAAACAATATGGTCCAAGTCACTAGTGAATGAATTCTTGGTAAAGAACATTTTAAATGAGATGTTAGGTAGGATTTTATTACACAATTAGAAAGATGCTACTTTATAAAAAGAATAAATATGTGTCAAATAATTTTTAGGAAGAATCAGATCTTCAGAAGGAGAGAGGAGAAAGTCAATAGCTGTTCTTTAATGAGAGAGATATTTGGAGGATTTAAATGAGAAAGAAGCAGAGGATTTAGACAGGTACCAGGATATAGCGACATGAAGTTCATTCTTTGAATGACAGGGTTCAATCTAAACAATGTCAGTTAAAGGTCTTAAACTAGTAGCTGAGAGGACTAGAGTCAAGTCCTTTGAAGTTTCTATGGTTCTTAGCATAAAGAATAAGAATTAGAATAATCAGTAAATCTGTTAGGTCCCTCTGCAGGTGAGATCAGTACTAGCCTAGGGCAGAGTGCAATCTGAGGACAACTTCATCCAGTGTTGCCTCCACTACATCAGACTGTCAGCAGAGAGATAAAATTAATGATCATGAAAATGGAAAGGAAGGGCTAGATGTGGGAGACAGTGTGAAAGCAAAATTGACAAGACTAACTCAATAAGTGTCTCTTGATTGATTGAATACAAATTAATGTTTGATTCCTTCTGTAGTATGTGAATAAAGTACACACATTATGCAACTGTTTAAAGATTGTTCCTTTATGTTCTCTTAGCTCTTTTAATGTCATCAAATGTCTCCTCTTCTGATTCTGTATATGTAACATGACATATAATTAATCATGCAGGTAGCAGGATGTATAATTAAGCATGTATGCATGGTGACTTGTAATTAAGTACACATTTATTATAATTGTTCATTCATGAATGCTCCCTGGTGCATGCAATTATGCATGTGTCAGGTAACATGAAATCACAGCTTGTCTGTGAACAGGTTAAGGTCTCAACTCCTATCTGGACCTGTTAATTGGTATTAACATACATCTTTCAAAAAATCCTCTCTTATACTTGAACCTGTTCTACTATGAAAGATGAATTTAAGAAAAATCCACAGACACTAAAAGAAATCTCTAATTCCATAAATTATGTTTATAATTGTTTTATGCTCATCATCCAGAAGATAATATTGGAATGACTTTCACACAACACACTAACTATAATAAAATATTCTTATATAGATCAACATTGTGTCACAGATTCTCTAGTAATCCTTTCTGACAAGAAAGGCAATCTGGTATGAACATGAAAGAGGATGTTCCATCATCCTTAGTAATATTGAGACAGATCTTAAACCAATCTATCCACCAATTACCTCCGCCTTGTTTATCTGAAATTATATTGAGAACATAGACTACACTGAGGTCAAGTCCTACAGCTCCATTTGTTAACTTCACTGCACAAATTACTTACCCTCTTTAAATCTCTGTTTTCTCACTTGGAAAATAAGAAAAATACCAGAGTCTTTCAGGCATCCAATGAGATAAGCAGCAAAAGGCTTGGCATTAAGTAAAAATCTTTTGTTAATTTTGTTCACTTCTGCAAATCAACTCTTTCAATCTTTACTACAATTACACACAGTACAGACACCATTATTTCATACTATATATATGGAATTCAGCTATCAGGAATGGAAAGTGTCTTATAACCTTGGGAGATAAGACAGGGAGTTCTAATGCAGTTCTACTTTTTAATTTTTTTAAAATTAATAAAATTATACCCCCTTTTCTTTGCTTTCTCTAACCTCTCCATGTATCCCTTTGTTTCTCTCTTTCAAGTTCATGGCCTTTTTTTTCATTAGTTGTTGAGAGTAATCCCTGTATACACAAATATAATCTGCTTAATCCATATGGTGTTACTCATACTTATATGTTTTCATAGATAACCAATTTTAATTTTATTAATAATGAATAATCAATTTTGTGGACTTCCCTAGATAAGTCTTTTGTCCTGCCCTTAGCAGGAGAAAGAGGAAATCTATGTAGTGACATAGTGATTTCTTAGCAGACAGGTTGGCAGTGGAAAGACATAATATTCTATTATTGTTTATGATTTAGAGAACAGTTTGAGGATACCATCTAGAGAGAAAATCTATTGTTTAAAATAAACTCTTATTGCAATAAAATAAAACGAAGAGTGACCTAGGATTTTAGATTTGAAAATGGTAAGAGATGAGGGCTTATACTAGGGTAGCACTTTCAGTATCTCTTCACCAGGGTCATGTGTCTTACCTTTTGAATGGGTCCTCTGCATCCCTTTCTTTACCTGTGATCTGTGTTAAGGAAATACAAATTGAATTATATGAATATTCCATCTAAGCCTACTCAGAATGATTACCATTAAATAAATAATACTAGAAACTGAAAAAGATGTGTAGAAAGAGTAACTCTTATATTCTTAGAGGAAATGTGAACTGATAAAATTACTATGAAAATTAGTGAGAACCTTCCTCAAAAACCACAAGTAAGAATATCACATGACCCAGTTACACCACCACATTCATATCTGAAGGACTAGAAGCAAACATATCACTCATATATGTATGCATTCATGTTTGTGTAGGTACTACTCACGATAGATGAGAAATGGAACAAGTCTAGATGCCCAATAGAAAAATGCATAAAGAAAATGTGAGCCCATATACAATATAATTTTATTCTGCCATAAAAAAATCAAAATCATAGCACATCAAAGTGTGATGAATAAGAGAGATGAGTGCTAACCCCTAAATGGAACATCTGCATTACAATACCTCCTTGCCAGGGCATGGAGAACATTGTGGAAATTAGGGGTGAAGCAAAAAAAAAAAGCCAAGGTTGGGGAAGATTGTTATGTCACAATGTCATCTAAACATGGCATTACCTTTATACACATGAACTTACAGTCACTGTGGTTGTCTGACAATAAATTTTGCAATGTTGTCAGTCAGCATTCCAGAATGGAGAGGACATTGCTTCTCTCAGCTGAACAGCCACTGGCAGTAAATGGTCACTGCTGTGGAGAGTTAACTTTCCTCAGTGATGTGGGGCATAGTCCATTGCCCGAGCTCCAGTATACCTGTATCTACATTGCCAGAACTAATTGAACTCACTGTGTTGCAAATTTGAGAAAGAAAAGGAAGACATATGTTGAGAAGAGATTATAGAATGCAGTTCAGGAGCATCTGAGAATATGATGTAAATGCATTGTACTCACATATGAAATTACCAAATAAGGACTTTAAGAAATGTACAGGGCTGGCTGGTGGTGGGGCATGCCTTTAATCCTAGTAGTCAAGAACAGAGGCAGATGGGTTTCTGTGAGTTTGAGGCCAGCCTGGTCTATAAGAGCTAGTTCTAGAACAGGCTCCAAGCTTACAGAGAAGCACTTGAAAAACCAAAAATAAGTGCAAGCAAAAGATAGAACTGAAGATCATTATGTTGAGCAGAATAAGCCAGTCTAAGACAAATACTTTTGTTTTACACATATACAGTTTGTAGATTTAAATTTACATCAAAAGTTCAAAGAGAGTTATAAGAAGGAAAGAAGAGGTCTAAAAGAGTCAGTAGTGGGTGGTAATCAGGTGATTGAATACCTGTAACATGAAAGGAGTAAGAGCTATTATGAGGGAGATTTAATAACAATAGCATGTAGTAGGTTTAAGGAAGAAGGAGATTAGCAACAGTAAATAAAAACAAAGTACAACAATAACAATAACACATAATACACATATGAAGACATCACCATATTATAGTGTTTATGGTGTGGGAATTGACTCTACAGCTACCAAAAAAAGAATTGCAAACAACAACCCAGCCACAAAACTTTTTACCTAAAATATGCCCTGCCTTCAAGATATGTTAGGGCAATGGTGGCAGAGAATGTGTAGGAGTAACCAACCAATGTCTGATTTGACTTAAAGCACATTTCATGAGATGGAACCCATACCTCACATACCTTCAGTGACCAAGAAATAAAGAGTAGACAGCAAGGAGACAGGATAAAATCAAACACTACTAGTCTTAAAAGATGATGCTGACAATCATAGGGCTCTTAATCATTCTCTGCCATACTCCCACAGCACATGAGAAGAGATGAAAAGACTCACATTACATAGTTAGAGCCAGAATTCCTGAACACACAGGTCTAAATGGGATATCTGTAAATCCCTCTCTAAGAGTTCAAGGAATTTTTGGAAAAAGAGACAGAAAAAGTGTAGAATCCAGAGGGGGTAGAGCATACCAGAACAAGGCACTCTAGTCGACAAAGTAGGGCTCATATGAACTCACAGAGACTAAAGCAAAAAATATAGGGCCTACAAGGGTCTGTGCTAGGTCCTCTGCATACATATTATAGCTTTCAATTTAGTATTTTTATGGAACTCCTGAGTGTGTGAGTGACTGCGTCTCTGATTCTTGTGCCTGCTCTTGGTGTCTTTTCCTTCTGTTGAATTGCTTTGTCTTGCCTCAATGTAATCCTTTTGTTTTATCTTATTCTATTTTGTCATGTTTGATTGCTTTTTCTTAGAAGCCTGTTCTTTATAATAAGAGACAGCAGAGAAACCCTGTCTCGAAAAACCAAAAAAAGAAAAAAAAAAAAAAGAAGAGACAGAAAGGAGTATATCTGGTGGGAAGGGAAGGTGGTAATGAACTAGAGGGAGTAGAGAGAAGAAACCATAATCAGGATATATTGTATGAGGAAATAACCTAATTTGAATAAAAGGAAAAATTAAAACTAAATAATAAAATTCTAACTAAAACTAATCTTTAAATATTATACAAATATCATACAAATATCCAATAAATACAAAATAAAACAAAGATCTAATGCTAGGATTTGTCCTAGTATTAGAGTGTTTGCTAAGTATTAGTGAGACCTTGTATTCTATCCCCAGCCTGCCATAAACTCAAGAGCCTTGTAAGTCAGTGGATACCACACATCTATCTATCTACAGACAGCTAAACTATGCTCAGTGGATTTTACACATGTATCTACCTATATCTATCTGTCTGTCTGTCTGTCTGTCTGTCTGTCTGTCTGTCTCTCTCTGTTTATCATCATCTTCTATCTGTCATGTGTTTGTGTGTTTGTGTGTGTGTGTGTGTGTGTGTGTGTGTGTGCATAATATATATTAAAAATACCAAATAGTTTGAAAACTGGAGAAAATAGAGCATAGAAGGAAAAAGTAGACGCATAAGACCAAAAGAGTCTTAAATAAGAATTCAGAGCTTTTATGCTGTAAGCATGGCATCTTTTTTCCTCTATCTGAGATATGTTTATTTAACTGGGGACCTAATAACAAGGGTCTGTTAGTACCTTTCTCATTGTATTACTGAGATTATTAAATGGAAATTTACAGTGGTAATCACAGGAACACAGCATATAATGATCTTCCTTCCTTTCTTTTTTTTCCTCCTCCACTACCCAATCTTCCTCCTCTTATTCCTCTTCATTCTCTCTTCCTTCTCTCTTTCCTCCTTCTCCTTATATTTCTCATTTTCTTCTTTATCATTTTAAGGACCTTAGCATGTAACACTTCTGTATGTTACCAAGATGGATCATCTCAGGAAATGTATGTTGAACTGAAATCATTGAGATATTTTATTGAGAACTTTAATATTTTATTGAGAAGTTTATGAATTCCTTTTTTAATAGCTGGAGACATTTTAAGCAACCAATGCATTTCTCCTAGACGAGGATGGTTTTTGTCACTTTGCCAGCCTTTTGGGCAGAGTATAGACAAAAGAGAAAAGCTACTCCAGGGACACAGCTTCCTGGTTTCCCAGCCATGGCCTGTCTACTTCATCGCAGACTGTGATTCCAATATAAAAACTCCAGCATAAAACAAATTCTGTCTGTCTCACAACCTCAGTTATCACGTCAGCATGGAGAAACAGGCTGACAGTGACAGGCGACTGTCATACGGCTGAAATGTTTTCTGTCTGCATGGAGAAAGATTTTTGCTGGAAATAGAGAGGGGAGGAATGCAGGCACCTCATGGGTCTTGGTAGTTGATTTTATTTCTTTGCCATAAGTGATTTTTACTCTTATGCTAAAGATGGAAGAGTTTAGATTACTAAAGATGGGATGGGAGCTTAGAGGTGGCATCAACAGATCAACTGAGGTGTTTCTATAATGAGCAAAAGCAACCCCAGCCAAGCTTTCCCTACCCAGCAATTCAAAAGACGAAGAATTTTCTGGAATATGCTACTTTGTGAAGCCTGCCCATGAACCTGACCCACTGGTTAAAATGTTACCAAAGTAACATCTGTTTTCTACTCTATCACCAGCTGGAATCTTTCTCTCTTTGTTAAACATCTTTTCCTCTTTCAAATCCACATGTCTTTAAAACTTGCCTTTGGCATATTAGTTTCTTCCTATATTACTTGATACAGCCTACTTGAGAACTTTATTCCCATAAATCGCTTTAGAATGTTGCTTACACACAAAATCAAATGCATTAAGGAGAAGAAATTTTATGCCACCTGTCCAGGAAGCATGGCAGTTTCCAGTCTGGATGGCAAAGTGAGACATTACTTGGGCTTCATTTTCCTGGAGGGAGTCTACATGGATATACTGTGAAGTATGTTTGGAACCCAAAGTCCTCTTCCACTATGGATTCCGACTGGACTGTACATCCTAGCCAACCAGGTTGCTGGGTCCAGGAAATTGCTTGTATGATCAGACTCACAATCTTCCCCATAGAGCCTGTCATTTATATTCATTTTTTTCTTATTTTTTTTTTGGGGGGGGGGGTTTCTACTTTTACTGTCAATTACATTTTTATATATTTATACACCATGAAAACAAAATCAAAAATAACAGAGTTAAAACTGGAAACGCAATTAGCTTTATATACTCTTTCATGACTGGTGTTCATTATCTTTTTTTTTTCTCATGGTTTATTTTTATATTTAAAAATTTCCATCTCCTTCCCTCCTCCTCCCCCCTCCCACCCCTCCTCCTCCCCCTTCCCTCCCCTCCTTCTCCCCCTTCCCTCCCCTCACCTCCACCCATACCTCCTCTCCCTCCCTCTCAAGGCCAAGGAGCCATCAGGGTTCCCCACTCTATGCTAAGACCAAGGTCCTCCCAACTCCCCCCAGGTCCAGGAAGGTGATCGACCAAGCTGAGAAGGCTCCCACAGAGCCCGTCCATGCAGAAGAATCAGAGCCCAGAGCCATTGTCCTTTGCTTCTCAGTCAGCCCCCGCTGTTGGCCACATTCAGAGAGAAGGGTTTGGTCGCATGATCCACCAGCCCCATTCCAACTGGAGTTGGTGATCTCCCATTAGTTCTGTCCCACCGTCTCCATGAGTGAACGCATCCCTCTCGTTCCTGACTTTCTCCCTCATGTTCTCGCTCCTTCTGCTCCTCATCAGGACCTTGGGAGCTCAGTCCAGTGCTCCAATGTGGGGCTCAGTCACCTTCCCCATCTGTCGCCAGCTGGAGGTTAACTCACGGTCCTGACTTTCTTTCTCATGTTCTCTCTCCTTCTGCTCCTCATAAGGACCTTGGGAGCTCAGTCCGGTGCTCCAGTGTGGGGCTCTGTCATTTTCTTCATCTATCGTCAGGTGGAGGTTCTATGGTGATATGCAAGAAATTCATCAGTATGGCTATAGGAACTGGCCTTTTCAGGCTCCCTCTCCTCAGCTGCCCAAGGAACTAACTGGGGGCATCTCCCTGGAAACCTGGGAACCCCTCTAGGGTCAAGTCTCTTGACAACCGTCAGGTAGCTCCTTAAATTAAGATATATGCTTCCCTGCTCCCGTATCCACCCTTCCTATATCCCAAGCACCCCATTCCTCCGAGCTCCCCCCGTTCTCCCCTTCACACTTTTCTCTCCCCATCTTCCCTTGGCCCAGTCTTGCCCAACCCTCAAGTTCCCAATTTTGCCTGGCGATCGTGTCTACTTCCAATATCCAGGAGGATTACTATATCTTTTTTTGGAAGTTTACCTTCTTATTATCTTCTCAAGGATCCCAAATGTCCTTTAATTATGGCTAGAAACCGATTATGAGTGAGTACATCCCATGTTCATCTTTTTGGGTCTGGGTTACCTCACTCAGAATAGTGTTTCCTATTTCCATCCATTTGCCTGCAAAATTCAAGATGTCATTGTTTTTTACCGCTGAGTAGTATTCTAGCATGTATATATTCCACAGTTTCTTCATCCATTCTTCCACTGAAGGGCATCTAGGTTGTTTCCAGGATCTGGCTATTACAAATAACGTTGCTATGAACATAGATGAGCATATGCTTTTGTTGTATGATTGGGCATCTCTTGGGTAGATTCCCAATAGTGGAATTGCTGGGTCCTGGGGTAGGTTGATCCCGAATTTCCTGAGAAACCGCCACACTGCTTTCCAAAGTGGTTGCACAAGTGTGCATTCCCACCAGCAATGGATGAGTGTACCCCTTACCCCACAACCTCTCCAGCAAAGGTTATTATTGGTGTTTTGGATTTTAGCCAATCTGACAGGTGTAAGATGATATCTCAAAGTTGTTTTGATTTTCATTTCCCTGATAGCTAGGGAGGTTGAGCATGACCTTAAGTGTCTTTTGGCCATTCGAACTTCTTCTGTTGAGAATTCTCTGTTCAGTTCAGCGCCCCATTTTTTAATTGGGTTAATTGGCATTTTACTGTCTAGTCTCTTGAGTTCCTTATATATTTTAGAGATCAGACCTTTGTCAGTTGCAGGGTTGGTGAAGATCTTTTCCCAGTCAGTAGGCTGCCTTTGTGTCTTAGTGACAATGTCCTTTGCTTTACAGAAGCTGCTCAACTTCAGGAGGTCCCATTTATTCAATGTTGCCCTTAAAGTCTGTGCAGCTGGGGTTATGCGTAGGAAACGGTTCCCTGTGCCCATTTGTTGTAGAGTACTTCCCACTTTCTCCTCTAACAGGTTCAGTGTGTTCAGATTGATATTGAGGTCATTAATTCATTTGGACTTGAGTTTTGTGCATGGTGATAGATATGGATCTACTTTCATTCTTCTACAGGTTGACATCCAGTTATGCCAGCACCATTTGTTGAAGATGCCCTCTTTCTTCCATTGTGTACTTTTGGCTCCTTTATCAAAAATCAGGTGTTCATAGGTTTGTGGTTTAAGATCCGGGACTTCTATAAGATTCCATTGGTCAACTTCTCTGTTTTTATGCCAATACCAAGCTGTTTTCAATACTGTAGCTTTGTAATAGAGTTTGAAGTCAAGGATGGTGATGCCTCCAGAAGAACCTTTATTGTATAAGACTTTTTTGGCTATCCTGGGTTTCTTGTTTTTCCATATAAAGTTGATTATTGTCCTCTAAATCTCTGTGAAGAATTTTAATGGGACCTTGATTGGGATTGCATTGAATCTATAGATTGCTTTTGGTAGAATTGCCATTTTTACTATGTTGATCCTCCCAATCCACGAGCAGGGGAGATCCTTCCATTTTCTGGTATCCTCTTCAATTTCTTTCTTCAAAGACTTAAAGTTCTTGTCAAATAAATCCTTCACTTCCTTGGTTAGAGATACTCCCAGATATCTTATGCTATTTGTGGCTATTGTGAAAGGTGATACTTCTCTGATTTCCCTCTCTGCTTCCTTATCCTTTGTGTATAGGAGGGCAACTGATTTTTTGGAGTTTATCTTGTAACCTGCCACGTTACTGAAGGAGTTTATCAGCTGTAGGAGTTCTTTGGTGGAGTTTTTGGGGTCGCTTATGTATACTATCATATCATCTGCAAATAATGAAAGTTTAACTTCTTCCTTTCCAAATTGAATCCCCTTGATTCCCTTATGTTGTCTTATTGCTATTGCTAGAACTTCAAGCACTATATTGAAGAGATAAGGAGAGAGTGCGCAGCCTTGTCGTGTTCCTGAATTTAGTGGGATAGCCTTGAGTTTCTCTCCGTTTAATTTGATGTTAGCTGTCGGCTTGCTGTAAATAGCTTTTATTATATTTAGGAATGACCCTTGTATCCCTAATCTCTCCAAGACCTTTATCATAAAAGGGTGCTGAATTTTGTCAAATGCTTTTTCAGCATCTAATGAGATGACCATATGGTTTTTTTCCTTCAGCTTGTTTATATGATGGATTACATTGATAGATTTTCGTATGTTGAATCAACCCTGCATCTCTGGGATGAAGCCTACTTGATCGTAATGGATAATTTTTCTAATGTGTTCTTGGATTCGGTTTGCCAGTATTTTATTGAGAATTTTTGCATCAATGTTCATGAGTGAGATTGGCCTGTAATTCTCTTTCTTGGTTGAGTCTTTGTGTGGTTTAGGTATCAGGGTAACTGTAGCTTCATAGAAGGAATTTGGCAGTGACTCTTGTGTTTCTATGTTATGAAATACCTTAAGGAGTATAGGTATTAGGTCTTCTTGGAAGTTCTGGTAGAATTCCGCATTGAAACCATCTGGTCCTGGGCTCTTTTTGGTAGGGAGGTTTCTGATAACAATTTCTAATTCTTCGCGACTAACAGGACGATTTAGAGCATTTACCTGGTCCTGGTTTAACTTTGGTATATGGTATTTATCTAAAAAACTGTCCATTTCTTTTACATTTTCCAATTTTGTGGCATACAGGCTTTTGTAGTAAGATCTAATGATTCTCTGAATTTCCTCTGTGTCTGTGGTTATGTCCCCCTTTTCATTTCTGATCTTATTAATTTGCGTGTTCTCCCTCTGCCGTTTGATTAGTTTGGCTACGGGTTTGTCAATCTTGTTGATTTTCTCCAAGAACCAGCTTCTTGTTTCATTGATTCTTTGGATTGTTTTCTGTGTTTCTATTTTGTTGATTTCTGCCCTCAGTTTGATTATTTCCAGTCTTCTACTTCTCCTAGGTGAGTCTGCTTCTTTTTTTTCCAGAGCTTTCAGGTGTGCTGTTAAGTCACCAATGAGTGCTTTCTCCGTTTTCTTTAAGTGGGCACTTAGTGCTATGAACTTTCCTCTTAGCACTGCTTTCATTGTGTCCCATAGGTTTGAGTATGTTGTGTCTTTGTTTTCATTAAATTCAAGAAAGACTTTAATTTCTTTCTTTATTTCTTCCTTGACCAAGGTGTGGGTCAGTAGCTGACTGTTCAGTTTCCATGAGTTTGTGGGCTTTCTGGGGGTAGCATTGTTGTTGAATTCTAATTTTAATCCATGGTGATCCGATAAGACACAGGTGGTTACTAATATTTTTTTGTAACTGTGGAAGTTTGCTTTGTTACCAAGTATATGGTCAATTTTCGAAAAGGTTCCATGAGCCGCAGAGAAGAAGGTATATTCTTTCCTATTTGGGTGGAATGTTCTATAGATGTCTGTTAAGTCCATTTGGTTCATTACCTCCATTAAGTCTTTCAATTCTCTGTTAGGTTTCTGTCTGATTGACCTGTCCATTGGTGAGAGAGGAGTGTTGAAGTCTCCAACTATTAGTGTGTGTGGTTTGATGGCTGCCTTGAGTTCTAGAAGTGTTTCTTTTACATAAGTGGGAGCTTTTATATTAGGGGCATAGATATTCAGGATTGAGACTTCATTCTGATGGATTTTTCCTGTTATGAGTATAAAGTGTCCCTTTCCATCTCTTCTGATTGATTTTAGTTTAAAATCAACTTTGTTGGAAATTAGTATGGCCACACCCGCTTGTTTCTTAGGGCCATTTGCTTGATAAACCTTTTCCCAGCCCTTTACTCTGAGTAGGTGTCTGTCTTTGTGGTTGAGGTGTGTTTCTTGTAAGCAGCAAAATGTTGGATTCTGTTTTCATATCCAGTCTCTTAGCCTGTGCCTTTTTATAGGTGAATTGAGTCCATTGATATTAAGTGATATTAATGACCAGTGGTTGTTAACTTCAGTCATTTTTAGTAGTAGAGTTTGTGTGTTTCCCTTCTTCTATTTGTGCTGGTGAAGTGTCGCTAGATGCGTGAGTTATTGTGGGCGTTGTTGGACTCCTTGGTTTGTGATTTTCCTTCTATTACTTTCTGCAAGGCTGGATTTGTGGCTGCGTATTGTTTAAATCTGTTTTTGTCCTGGAATATCTTGTTTTCTCCATCAATGGTGAATGCAAGCTTTGCTGGGTATAATAGTCTAGGCTTGCATCCATGTTCCCTTAGTGTCTGTAGTACATCTATCCAAGCTCTTCTGGCTTTCATGGTTTCCATTGAGAAATCAGGTGTAATTCTGATAGGTTTCCCTTTATATGTTACTTGACCTTTTTCCTTTGCAGCTCTTAATATCTGTTCTTTATTCTGTATGTTTTGTGTTTTGATTATTATATGGCGTGGGGATGCTTTCTTTTGATCCAGTCTATTTGGTGTTCTGTAGGCTTCTTGTACCTTCATAGGAACATCCTTCTTTAGGTTGGGGAAGTTTTCTTCTATAATTTTGTTGAATATGTTTTCTGGGCCTTTGAGTTGTAATTCTTCTCCTTCTTCTACCCCAATTATTCTTAAGTTTGTTCTTTTCATGCTGTCCCAGATTTCCTGAATGTTTTGTGTTAAGAATTTGTTAGATTTGTTTAGTTCTTTAATCTGTGAGTTTATTTCCTCTATAGTATCTTCAGAGTCCGAGATTCTTTCTTCCATCTCTTGTATTCGGTTGGAAATACTTGTCTCTGAAGTTTCTGTTCGTTTACTCAGAGTTTCCATTTCCAGTCGTCCCTCAGATTGAGTTTTCTTCAATACCTCCATTTCATTTATCAGGTCTTGTACTGTTTCCCTTACCTGTTTGATTGCTTTTTCTTGTTTTTCTTGGGTATCTTTGAGAGATTTATTTATTTCGTCTACCTTTTTGTTTGTCATCTCCATTTCTTTATGGCAGTTTTTTACCTCCTGTTTAAGGTCCCCTATTATTTTCATAAAGTACTGTTTAAGGTCGGTTTCTTCTATATCTTCTGGGGTAGGGTGTTCAATTCTTGTTGTTTCGGGATGTCTGGCTTGTGGTGATGTCATGTTGCCTTTCATGTTGTTGGAGGAGCTCCTGCATTGGCGCCTGCCCATCTCTTCCTTCAAAAGGAGCCAGGAGGCTTTTGGTGTCCTAGACCAATCTTTGCTGTGATTGAAACTGGTTGGATCTCCCCAGTGCCAGAGGAGGACCTATTCCTTGCGTCACAATCTGAAGAAGCCCGCAATCCCTTGCAGTAATCCTCAGACCTGCCTGGAGGCCAGAGTCTGACTCCTCTGGGTGGATGGCCTTAGAACAGGAGCAGGACACCAGTTCAGGTGGAATTGAACTGGTGAAATACCACACAGCGAACCTGGCAGCACAATCTGAAGGAGTCTGCACCCCTCCGCAGGAGTCCTCACACATGCCTGGAGGCCAGCGTCTGACTCCTCTGGGTGGATGGCCTTAGAACAGGAGCAGGACACCTGAGAACACTAGGGAAAGCTTGGGAGACACTGGTATGGGAGAGACTGACACAAGCCTGTAGAGGGAAGTGGGGGTAGGGGGTCTGTGCTCTCTTCCAGGGCAGGTTGGTTGCCCCAGGGTCCGCATTCACTCACCAGTTCAGATGGAATGTCAGGGCACAGGATCAGGGATTCCAGCTGTCATTTATATTCAATGAAACAAAAAATACCTAACATTTGTGACCATCAACCTTGTATATCAGTGCCTCTTCCCAAGGAGCTCCGAAGTGGCCAAGAGACATGTGGGTCCAGATGAATTTAACTTGAAATTTAGACTTTGTTCTCCTGTTTCACTTTGTTCCTTATGAACACAGTTTGATCTCCAAGCACTTCTAAAAACAATTAACAATGAAACACTAAAGTATTAGTGTAAGATATTTTAGGGATACCCCCTTGGCTTTGCTGCTCTAGGACTCACAGTCAGTTCCTGAGAATTCACATGACAGCCAGTCACGTTTGCCCTACTCAGTTTAGTAAATTGGCACTTTAGTTTGCTGTCTGTGTTATGATTGTGCTATTAAAGATAAAGACTTTAATATAAAATTCATGGAGAAGCCATAGAAAAATAACATGATAATCTTGAGAAGATCTTTTCAGATTTCATATATGTCAGCTAACAAGTAAATGGGCATAGCCTTTCCATAATTACATGAATATCAGCATCTGGCACTCACGGGAACAGTGATAGGCACTGTACCCAGAAACACCACCCCCAGGTCTAATTGACAGAAAGGCATGTAAACAGATCTTAATACACCCAGCTAAGAGCCAACTTAGTGTGAGCATAGACGGTATTGTGGAACGTTTTCTGACTGAGGAAGGCAAAGGAAGTTATGCTGTCACAGCAAAGTCGTTCCAGGAAGAAGGATTTCTTAGCATGTTCAATGTGACATGGATAAGAAGAAGAACTGAACACAGATCTGTTTTCGTAGAACAAAGTTATAGAGCAAGAAATAAATTAGGGGTAGAAAGTGGCAGTAACGTGTGCAGACTCCAAAATAGGAACGACAGCATTTCAAGCTGAGTTCTCATCCGTGCTGTTTGTGGATTTTATGTGGTATTTATTTTCTATTTTTGTCACTCTGTTGCTTTTATTTGTAAATGGGGGTCATCCTAGTCAACATTTTACAGGATGATGTGAGGATAAACTAAGATATTACAAACCCAGTGGTAAAAATTCTGTCTTCCCCAGAGTAAGTGATGAGCAAAATGGCTGAACTCAATGAGCAGAAAAGATGGGATGATAATAAACTTGAGGGATGAGGTTGGTGTGGCTCAGATCCTAAGGTATTTAGCTGTGAATAAGACTTCAACTCTTTCCACCCAAAGCTTGAAGTGAAAAGGCAATTGCATGAGTGAAAAAATTTCTGTGCAGTGGGGGAGAGAGTGTGTGGTAATGGAGGGGCTCAAGGAATAGTTCCTCACAAAGCCTAGGGAGACTGTGGTACTCCCAGAGTAGGTGAGCGAGGCATAGATTTGCAGAGCTTGATCTACCTTTGGTTCAGGATGAGAAGAACTGCATCTCACAGCCTGGAAGGCCCATAAATCCAGAAGTTTGGTAGAGAAAAGATTCTCAGTTCTTTAGTTTTAAGAACCATGCTTTGCTTAGCATCTCTTTGCTTTACAGGCACTTTCATATGTCACCTCTTGGATCTTCATCACACTACAAAGGTGTAAAGTTCTGTTTGTAGAGGTGACTCTGTGAAGGGGATTTGCTCAATGTCATAAATCAAACAGGGAAAAATCTGCCTGACTTCAGTGTCTGGTCACTTGACCATCAATGTCAGCTATTCAAATGTTGGGTAATATGCTTTCCTGAGAATGTTTTTCTAACAAGACAAGGTGGGGGGAATGATGCAGGTACAAACCCAAGGACAGTTTATAAAATCAAAAGGTCCTTTAAAAGCCTGAGTCCAGTCAAGCAAGGTTAAAAGTTGTATCAATTTTCATTATACTAATTAGTGTTCAAACGATTGCATGTGCACATATCCTGATGTGTGTACATGCCTTATCAAGGCTATGAATTGCTTTTATTTTATACATAGATTTGAGGTAAGTTGGTTGACAGACAAAAAAAAAAGAATTACAGATATACAGAAGGACTGGTAAAGGGAAGAATAAGCCTCCTTAGCTACTCTGGGTGTTGGCTCTAATAAAACAGCTTTCTTGGAATAATGCCGTGCTTGAGAGATAGGGTGTTATATGGTTAAATGCTTTTACAGTTCCCTATTAAAGTAAATGGATGGAAATTCATAAAATATTGATAACATTTGAAAATGAGTTCATTCACAGCTCTGTCCAGAATTGGGAGTGGTAGCAGAATTGTTGGCCCAGACAGAAAAAACATGCCCAGATTGGGACAATTGAAGTATCAAGGTAGATGTAGCCAAGTGACCCTATAATAAAGACATTGCATAGCACAAGTAGTAAGGTAGAGAAAAGAGGATGTCCTTTCTCTGTCTCTGTGTTCAGCAAAAGAAGTTCAAAGTAGATATATGCATCAAGGCAACTGAAAAATAATCTCTATAATAAAGCACACATTTAGCCCCGCAAATGTCTCCAGACTTTTTATTTTTCTTATACTCTGCGTATGAAGTAAGAAACAGCACTTGACCTCACTATCCAGTCTCTGGCACAAACTGATTATCCCAAAAGTGACCATTTGGCCACAGGAAGTCAATCGGAATCTTTTCCTAGAAAAATCTTAAGTGCTGCTCCAGGGAGCAGCAAATGAACAGACACAGGTTACTTGTAACTGAGGGACAAAAGGCTTCCAAGAATCCAAAACTTTATTAAAAAATAAGCAGAAAAAAATAGAAAATAGGTGTCAAAACATTCAAACCATTAGTTCTGTCCTCTCATGACAAAAATTCAAAGTTATAGTTTCAAAAATAATTAATTAATTTAACTATTCATACATGCCTGTGACATTTATTGGTCATTTTGAATGTGTTGATGACATTTACAAACTATTTCAACATCTTTCTAGAAACAATCCTATGATTGCTGTTGCAGCCGTTCCCATGTTATAGATGAGAGGGGACACCATTTCCTAGTTTCACACATTTAAAACCAAGAGACAAATTCGGGCCTTTACATCAACCTGAGTTTTAAACCAATATTCTCTACTTCTTTCTTAAAACAAATATGAAAAGTGTAGGCTGACTATCTCAGACTAGACTTTAGCTTTTGGGGACAATCACCCCGTTGCCCAGGTATGATCACCAGGAAATATTTATGGACACTGTCCCCTATAACACCTCCTCAGGATCTCATCATCACCTGGAGCTTCCTAGTTCATCTGCCAGACACCAGAGTTTATCACAGCAGATCTGTCCTCCACACTGACAGTGTTCTCCTTTCTTTTTTCTTTCTTCCATCCTTTCCTTTTTTTGTTCCTACTTTGATCATGAACCACTTGTTTCCAGCTCTTTAAACAAATTTTGTAAAAGGCCAAAGTCAAACTTTTCATAAAACAGCCAATACTTTTCACTCTCTGGCTCCAGCTCATCTCCCAAGGCACGTCCTTCAGCACTCCTTGTACATTTCTATACAAGAAAATAACCCCACTCTCCACACACTGTCATTTCTTTCCTCTCTTTCCTTCCTTTCTTTTCTGTGTCAGACAGACCTTATTCTTTCACATGATGAAAGTGTTACCTGTAGAGAAAACAACAACTGAAACCTAGATTTCTTGATATCCTCCCTCCGATTTATGCTTACTAGGATTAGTCACTTAATGTTTTCAGCACACATTTGATAAAGCCATTGTTGGGTTGTTTGAGTCATAAAATTCAGAGCTATCTGCTCTGAATAGTGAAGGCATTCAAGATCCCTGTTCTCATATAATCCAAAGAAAGATAAATATCATCTATTCTGCTTGAAGATCATACTTTGTCAATTATCAGCACCTTTAGAGATTTTAAAGTTGTATGACATGAAATGAACTCATTTTAATTCAAAAGTAAGAAGCTGAAGTCTGCAGCAATTTCTCAGACTTCAAGCCCGTAGGAAACATACTAGCAAAAAGACAGAGAATGCTATGTGAAAATAATAAGAGAGATGCGGATATTTCAATACCATCATCTTTTGGTCAATGATTTCACTGACAAAACAACAATCAGGTTAGACATTTTGAGAAAGTAATTGTGGTCTCACTTTATTTCCAACATAAAACTTCTCTGTACAATGAGTTTAACAGTTGAGATTCCATTCTCTTCCAGAACTTCTCCAAACTAGAGCTTATAGTATCTAAGCCCTACTGCTGTAATAACACAGAAAATCACTGAGCATTTCTGTAGTTCTAGGATAATCTGAGCCAAAGTCAACTTCCAATACCCACAAGCACAGCCCTCACTCCACTGTGCTTCAGAGACCCAAAAAGGAAGCACCATTTATGGTCCACAATTCTGGAAGAATTTGTAAATAAATTTTGTCACAGATCCTGAATGTTTCCATTGGAATCACTGGCATTTCTTTTGTGTGTGTGTGCACATTCTCAATATCTGTTTCTGTCACCTAGAAACTCACTCATCATTAGTGTTAATGACCATTATGCTGAAATTATAAATATGATGATTTATAAGAATGTGAAGCTGGATACTTTATGGGAAGTTGTGGCCTTCTGAAGTTCAGAATAAAAATATTTTGGCTTCTAGAGATTAAATTCGGTTTTGCTAATAATTCATGATTCTGACAGAGACAGAAAAAACTAATGTAAGAAAAGGGAATTTCAATATAAAAACTTGACAGACACACTCATCAGATTTAGTCCCAGAAGGCATTTTGTCCCCAGGTGTCCTACCCCTAATACTATAATCAGTTCCAACTGAGTTGGCCAGGAGGCATTTTTTAATGCAATGCAAATGCAATTAAATCCTATTTAATCTTAAAGAGGGTTGTTTGCCTGATGACTCATAAAACAAACATATCTGGATTTTCTCTTAAACTCTATTACTTTACCAATATGACCTTGAGTAGCAGCTTTGGATCTCTCTTTTCCCCAGGTTCTCAATCTCCTCAATTGTTGACTGTAATCAACAGATCCTGGTAGCCTCATAAGTTCCAACTGGTCAGATATCCTCCCAGCCCTTTCTCAGCTTCTTTCTGCTCATACCTCAATCATGTCTAAGATGCACTTTCAAACTAGAGTAAGCTCCCATCAAGATGCCTCGGGGATTATTTCCTTCAAGACTATAAAGCCCATAGAACCATACCCAATTTATATTCTCTCTTAACCAGACCCTTTCCCAATGTCTAGCATTCTATGGATGATGCACAAGTATGCACTGAAAAAATATCAAGTCTTAAACCTTACAAAAACACAAAATAAAATTATAATAAGCATGATCTTAATCTGTAAGCACATATAGAAGACTTTAGTCAGACATTTAAAATAAGAAAGATTATGACTACATCATGGTAAAAGAAAATAGTGCACAGCCTCAGGTCTCCCACCTCTCTAGTCAAGCCAGAAGTCCCCATGGCCACTTTTTAGGTTGCCTCTAATTTGAAAGGAGGCAAAGCCTTGGAGAAGATTGAACTTAGCTGTTCGGACAGAGTTGATTATAGTCAAGGCACCAAAAGACAGAGCAAGAAAGACATAATATCTTACTGGGTTGAATACTTGTACAGATACTACCTGACAATGAAACATTTTGATTATATACCTTGAGAGCCAGCCATGAGATCTGAGCAGACTTCCACCTACTAGGATTTCATGAAACAGGATGACAATTCATTTGAGTCTGCGACATCCACTGCTCACCTCTTGTCTATGGTCTTTGTCACTTGCTTTAACACCTATGAGAACCTCCTCAGAAGAGCAGAATTCCTGCCCAAAGGGCACAGTTACCACTGGAGAAATCAGTGCTTCTACTTTTCACTTAAGACAGTGGGCTTGAAGTTCACATCATGAATTTGAAAGAATACATGTTGAGGTCAAGCGTCGACTCAGCTTCCGCAGTCAACTCAACAACACATCCACTAATTTGGCTTCACCTCCTTCTCTGGACTATCTCATTTATATGAAAGCTGCCATGTTGTGCATGCTTTTCAGGGATTCTCAGTACAGGGGTTTAATTGGTTTACCCTAGTCAACAATTAATACCACTATGTAACAATACTAGGAATCCCCCCCAAAAAAACCCACCACATATAAAAAGGAACATTCAATGATTTTTATTCTTCTGTCTTCGGCCTAGCCCTTGTCCTGTTTTGCTGTGGTCTTCCCAGTCATTTATATAATGGAGTTATAACAATGCAGGGAATTTTAAATAAACTCAGCAGAAGACAATAACAATAAAGTGATATTTTATAGAGAAATAAGTTTAATATTTCACAAATATCAGAGTGATATAATAGACATAAAAATAGTAAAAGAAGGGTCACACTGTCCTTCATCATAGAGAGAAATGCAATTAGAAATCTCAGAATATCAAAAAATGAGGGAGAGAGAAGGAATGAGAAGCTCCAGAAATGCTAGAAGATTGATAATCAGGTGATGTGATACTGTGATACTTCTGAAATTTAGTGTGTGTGTGTGTGTGTGTGTGTGTGTGTGTGTGTGTGTGTGTGTAATGCTAGAAGATTGATGACCAGGTGATGTGATACTTCTCAATTTTAGTGTGTGTGTGTTTACCTACTTGTATGTTGTGCAGTGCCCACAAAGGACTTCCATGTCCCTGGAGTTATAGATGTTTTCTCAGCCAATCATGTGGGTAATAGGAATGGAATCAAGCCTGGCTCTACTGGCTCTAATAAAGCCAGTGCCATTAACCCCTGAGCAATATCTCCACCTACTCTTTCCAGTTTTGGCTGTAGTAATATTTCTGTTAATATAAGCTCATAAACCAAAAACTAAAAATTTTATTGTCATCATGTCTCTACCAATAAAGAAGTTAACTTTTATCTGTGGTAAAAATGCTGCAAGATAGAACCAAAATGCAAGGTCTTTTTAAGAGGCACAAAGGCAAAAATGTATGTACATCTTTGATATACATCATTTTTGATATACCTTGCTCAAAGCCTGCTTTAATGGGTATTGAAAGTGGACACCAGCATTTGTCAGGGGTTTTAACCCCTAGACTGAATAAGTCATAGTATCTTCAAAAGGATATGACATTACAGAAAGAAAATTAAAAAATATAGTGTGATAACCACATTGCTATATGAATGTTAAGAATCAATTCTAGAGAAGAACTCTGAAACACAGACTGGAAGTTCATAGAGAGGATCAAGAAGTAAGTGATCAGCCACCCAGCAGGAGAGTCCACTCTCTAGGCACTCCCTATGGGGCAAGATATTCTATGACAAAATCAGATTTAAACAATATCTATGCACAAATCTAACCCTACAAGAAAGAACTTGAAAGAAAACTCCCACCCAGAGAAGCTAACTACACCCACAAAATCACAGGCAACAGATAACCTCATGCCAGAAAACCTCAATGAAGGGAAACACACAAACATGACCACCAAGAAATAACAGGAATTAATAATCAGTAGCCAGTAATATGTCTTAATATCAGTCTACTCAATTCACTTATAAAAAGACACAGGTGAAGAGAATAGATACAAAAACAGGATCCCTCCTTCTGCTGTATAGAAGAGATACACCTCAACCTCAAGACAGACAAAGCATTGGGAAAAGATTTTTCATTAAAAGAGACCTAAGAAATAAGTGGGTTTGGCTATCCTAATATATAACAAAATAGACTTCAAACGAAAATCAAAAAGATGGAGAAGAACACTTTACACTCATAACAGGAACAATCCATCAAGAATTGGTCTTAATCCTGAACATCTATGCCCCAAATACACAAGTACCCACATATGTAAAAGAAACATTACTAAAGCTTAAACCATACCTCAAATCCCACACAATAATAGTAAGAGATTTCAACAACCCATTCTCCTCAATGGACAGGTAAACCAGACTAAACTTAACCCTAAAATATGAGAACTACCAGATGTCATGACTCAAATCGACTTAACAGACATCCACAGAACATTCCACCCAAACACAAAAGAATATACCTTCTTCTCAGCACCTCATGGAACCTTCTCTAAAATTGACCACATACTCAGTAACAAAGCAAACCTCAACAGATACAAAAAAATAGAAATAACCTCCTGTATCTTATTGGATTACCATGGTTTAAAGTTAGAATTTAACAACATTACTCCCAGAAAATCTACAAACTCATGGAAATTAAAGAGTAAACTATTCAACCACCCCCAGGTCAAGGAAAAAAGAAAGAAAAAAAGATTTCCAAGAATTCAACAAAAATGAAAGCACAATGTACACAAACCTATGGGACACTATGAAAGCATTGCCAAGAGGAAAATTCATAGCAGTAACTGCCTACATAAAGAAAGTGGAGTAATCTCACACTATTGACTTAATAGCACACCTAAAAGCTCTAGAACAAAAAGAAGCACACTCACCCAGGAGGAGCAGATGATAGGATATAATTAAATTGAGGGCTGAAATCAATAAAATATAAACAAAGAAAACAATACAAAGAATTAATGAACCGAAGGGCTTCTTCTTTGAGAAAGTCATCAAGATAGACAAATGCCTATCCAAACTAATCAAAAGGCAGAGATTAACAAAATCAGAAATGAAAATGGAGGCCTAATAACACTCAGAGAAGCTTGTACTTTTAAAAAATGGAAAATGTAAAAGAAATGGACATTTTTCTGGATAGATACTATGTAACAAAATTAAAATAAGACCAGGCAAACAATTGAAATAGATCTATAACCTGCAAGAAAATAGAAACAGTTATCGAAAGCTTCCCAACCAAAAAAAGCTCAGAGCACATTGGTTTTAGTGCAGAATTCTACCAGAACATCAAAGAAGAGATAATACCTGTGTTCCTCAAAATGTTCCACACAATACAAACCAAAGAAAAATTGCCAAACCTTTTTTATGAGGCTACAGTTACCCTGATACTATACACTCAATCAAGAAGCAGAATTATAGACCAATCTAACTCATGAACATTGACGCAAAAATACTAAATAATAAACAGTCATACTGAATCCAAGAACACATAAAAAAATCATCCACCATGATAAATTTAGCTCAATCCTGAGATGTAAAGATGGTTCAATATATGAAAATCCATCAATGTAATCCACCATATCAATAAAGTGAAAGAAAATAAAACATGATCATCTCATCAAATGCTCAGAAGACATTCAAAAATCCAACACCCTTCATGCTAAAGGTCTTGGAGAGATCAGGGATACAAGGAATATATCTAAACATAATAAAAGCAGTGTAGAGCAAGTCAACAGCCACCAGCAAATTAAATGAAAATAAACTTAAAGTGATTTCATTAAAATCAGGAACAAGACAAGGCTATCCACTTGCTCCACATATCTATTCAACATAGTTAGTTCTTGAAGTTCTGGCCAGAGCAATAAGTCAACAAAAGGAGATCAGGGTATTCAAATTGAAAAGGAAGAAGTCAAACTTTTGATATTTGCAGATGATATGATAGTATACATAAATGACCCCAAAACTCTACCAGGAAACTCCTATAACTAATAAATATCTTCAGTCATGTGGCAGGATACAAAATCAACTAAAAAAGGTCAGAATCCTCCTATATACAAATAATAAAGAAGCTAAGAAAGACATCAGAGAAATAACACCCTTCATAATAGATAATATAAAATATCTTGGGGGTAATACTAACCAAAGAAATGAAAGACCTGTTCAACAAAAACTTTAAGTCTTTGGAGAAAGAAATTGAAAAAGATACCAGAAAATGGAGATTCTTCCATTTCTTGGATACATAGAATCAACATAATAAAAATGGCAGTCCTACCAAAAGCAATCTATAGATTCAATGCAATCCCCATTAAAATCCCAACACAATTCTTCACAGACCTTGAAAGAACAATAATCAACTTCATATGAAAAACAAAAACCCAGGATAGCTGAAACAATCCTGTATAATATAAAAAAAACTTCCAGAGGTTTCACCATCCCTGACATCACGCTCTATTGTAAAGTTACAGCAATGAAAACAGTTTGGTATTGGCATAAAAACAGATATGACGAGAGCCGGGCGGTGGTGGCGCACGCCTTTAATCCCAGCACTCGGGAGGCAGAGGCAGGCGGATCTCTGTGAGTTCGAGGCCAGCCTGGTCTACAAGAGCTAGTTCCAGAACAGGCTCTAAAAAAGCTGCAGAGAAACCCTGTCTCGAAAAACCAAAAAAAAAAAAAAAAAAAAAAAAAAAAAACAGACATGATGGCCAATGGAATCAAATCAAAGACCCAGATATTAATCCACATGCCTATGAATACCTTATTTTTGACAAAGAAACTAAAATTACACAGTGAAAAAAATCTTCAAAAAATAGTGCTGGCATAACTGAATGTCAACATGTAGAAGAATGAAAATAGATCCATATCTATCCCCATGCACAAAACTCAAATCCAAATGGATTAAAGATCTCATTATAAATCCGACCACGCCGAACCTGATACAATACAAAATGGGAAGTAGGCTTCATGGCTTGTGGCCACTTCCTAAATATAACACCAGTAGCACAGACACTGAGACAGCCATTAATAAATGAGACCTCCTGAAACTGGGAAGTGTTGTAGGAGGCCGCTTGTTCATTCCCAGCTGCACAGACCACAAAATAATTACTCAGAACTATACTATTTAAATCACTGCTTGGCCATTCATGTAAGCATATTACTAGCTAGCTCTTATATCTTTGGTTAACCTATTTCTATTATTTTATATTTTACCAAGTTGCTCATGGCCTACCACCAAGGTTCCACCAGGCAGCTCATGTATTTCCCTTCTGGTGGCTCCATGGTGTCTCTTTAACTCTGCCTACTCCCCCCATCTCTCTCCATATATATTCCAGCCTGACTATATTTTGTTAAGCCATTGGCTGAAAGCAGCTTCATTATTCATTAACCAATAAAAGCAACACATATGCAGGATTTTCGACACCAGAGAAGCTTCTGTAAAGCAAAGGACACAGTCAACAAGACAAAAAGGCAGCCTACTGAATAGGAAAAGATCTTTGCCAACCCCACATCAGACAGAGGACTTATCTCCAAAATATATAGAGAACTCCAGAAATTAGACATCAAAATTCCTAATAATATAATTTATCGAGAACATGAGGGAGAAAGTCAGGAACGAGAGGGGTGCGTTCACTCATGGAGACGGTGGGACAGAGCTAATGGGAGATCACCAACTCCAGTTGGAATGGGACTGATGGATCATGCGACCAAACCCGTCTCTCTGAGTGTGGCCAACAGCGGGGGCTGACTGAGAAGCAAAGGACAATGGCTCTGGGCTCTGATTGTTCTTCATGGACGGGCTCTGTGGGAGCCTTCTCAGCTTGGTCGATCACCTTCCTGGACCTGGGGGGAGTTGGGAGGACCTTGGTCTTAGCATAGAGTGGGGAACCCTGATGGCTCCTTGGCCTTGAGAAGGAGGGAGGGGAGGTATGGGTGGAGGGGAGGGGAGGGAAGGGGGAGAAGGAGGGGAGAGAAAAAGAAAAAAAAAAAAAAGAAAAGAAAAAAAAATATAATTTAAAAATGGAGTACAGAACTAAACAGAGAATTCTCAATAGAAGAATCTCAAATAGCCAGAAGATAAGGAAATCATCCATATCTTTATCCATCAGGGAAATGCAAATCAAAATGACTCTAAGATAACATCTTACACCTGTCAAAATGGCTAAGAACAAAAACCACCAATGATAGCTTATGCTGTAGGGGATGTGGAGTAAGGGGAACACTCATACATTGCTGGTGGGAATGCAAACTTATATAACCACTAAGGAAATAAGTATGGCAGTTTCTCAGAAAATTAGGAATAAATCTACCTCAGGATCCAACAATATCACTCTTGCTCAATCATACTAAAAAGACATTTGTCCAACTATGTTCACAACAGCATTATTTGTAGTAGGCAGAACTTGGAAACAAACTGATGCCCCTCAATCAAAGAATGGATGAAGAAAATGTGGTACATTTGCACATTAAAGTACTACTCAGTGGTAAAAAAAACAATGACGTCTTGAAATTTGTAATGGATGTAACTAGAAAAAAAACCGTCCTGAGTGAGGTAACACAGACCCAGAAAGACGAACCTGGTATGTACTCACTCATAAGTAGATACTAGTGATAAATAAAAGTATAATAAGCCTATATAGTCCATGACCCTAGAGAAGCTAAGTAACAAGGTGAACCCTACAAAAACATACATAGATGCACTTGGAAAGGGGAAATAGACAAGATTGCCTAACAAAAATGTGAGCATACTTGTTGGGGGAGAAGAGAAAGCAGAAGGGGAAGAGAAAGGAAGAAGGAGAGGAGGAGGAGAACTTGAGGAAATGGGAAAGTCGAGATGGAAAAAGGACAGAGATGAGAGCAAGGAAAAGATATTTTGATTTAGGGAGCTGTTATGGGCTAAGCAAGAAATATGGAACTAGAGAAATTCCCAGGAATCCAAAAGGATGACACCAACTAAGACCCTAAACAATAGAGGAGAGGGGACCTGAACTGGCCTAGCCCTGTAGTCAGACTGATGAATATCTTAAATGTCACCATAGAATCTTCATCCAGCAACTGATGGAAACACAGTGGAGCACTGGACTGAGCTCCCAAAGTCCAGTAAAAGAGTAGGAGGAATGAGATTATGATCAAAGAGGTCAAGACCTTGATGGGGACACCCACTGAAACAGCTTACCTGAGCTAATGGGAGTGCACCAACTCCAGCCAGACAGAGAAGGACATCATAGGACCAAATTAGACCCTCTGAATGTAGGTCACAGTTGTATGGCTATAGAAGACTGAGATGCTACTGGCAGTGGAAACAGGATTTATCCCTACTGCTTATGCTGGCTTTTTGAGAACCTGTTCTGTTTGAATGGATACCTTGATCAGTCTATATATAGTAGGGGTAGGAGACTTGGACCTTCCCCAAAGCAATGTGCCTTATCCTCTCTGAAGAGTGGATGGGGGTGGGGTGGGGAGAAAGGTGAAGGGAATTGGAGGAGGGGAGGGAGTAGGAACTGTGATTGGTAGGTAAAATGAAAAAGATTGTTCTTTTGCGATGGGCTTGGATTCTATGGTGTGGAAGGGCTCTGTGTGGGCCTTGTCAGCTGGGCTGATCACCTTCCTGGACCTGGGGGGAGTTGGGAGGACCTTGGACTTAACATAGAGTAAGGAACCCTGAAGGCTCCTTGGCCTGGAGAGGGAGGGAGGGGGGATATGGGTGGAGGGGAGGGGAGGGAAGGGGGAGGAGGAGGGGGGAGATGGAAATTTTTAAATAAAAAAATAAACCATGAAAACAAAAAAAAGAAAAAAAATAAACAAACGAATGAATGAATTAATGAATAAATAAATAAATAATAAAAAATCAATTCCAAATACGAAATTCTTTGAGTTATTCTGTTCTGTCAGGCAATAAATTGCTAAGCAATCAACAAACTACCTTCAAGCATAATTTTTCCTGAACTGAGCAGGATTAAGGACGTTTTGCAGGTGCGCCTATATGTCATAAGATTTCCTATCATAGGAAATCTCACAACTTGCTTTGGAATAAAAAGCAAAAGTTCAGATTACAAATGGAAGGGAGGAAAGTTCAGATGGATAGACAGAAAGAATAAGATGTAAGAAAAATTAAGGAAGGAGAAAAAAGAGAAGGAAGATAAGTATCATACACTAAAGATAGAAACAGGGAGGGTGGAAAAATAGTAGAATGCAAGATAAGGAAAAATTTGAGGAAGAGGGAAGAATAATATATATAGAACTGAATAAGACCTGGAACTGAAAAATCCTGAATTCATAGGTCAGCTTTTCTAGTCATCAATCATACATATTCTTGAATGATTTATTTTAATGCTCAAACCCTTAGTTTTCTTATAAGTAAAATGGGAATGATACATTTTTTATTACACAGAATTCTCACTGATGTGTTTGTGGATGGTGAGCAAATGTCAATATAGGCCTTAAGGGAAGCACTTTGGATATCTGTAATACACTGATGTTATTCTGCGTCAATGTGTTAAATGAGGTTGAAGAGATGCCATCTGTTACGGTGAATCCCATTAATGCAGTGCTTAATATTTAAGCGTCTTTTCACTTTTGGAGTACACTCCACTTGATGGATTTATAATATTTCAGCATGGTATTAGTATTTTCACTCAGATATCCCTAACAACATTGATCAGTATTTTTATTTCTTGGTGATTTACTGGTGAAATCTTTGGTATATTTTAGAACCACTGTGGGTCTTATTAAACTTACATAAATCTAAGAATATGACATGAAGCTCATTATAGCATCCTGTTAATAAACATCAGACAATTCTAAGTGTAACCTTATTTTCATAGTCCACCGTTCTAAAAGTTGACACAGCATTCCTACAATTTCTTGTCAAGTGGCTTTCAGAGCCTGTATTTCCCTTTCTAGCCATCATTTCTACTTAGTTGTACAGACAGACATTTATTTAATGCTTACCAGCAGGCCTTCTGTCAATGTCGCTCCAGTCACTTTCATTCTGTGGTGGTTTGCTCAGGAAAGGCTCCTGGGAACAGTATTTTCTGGATTCGTGCTTGTTGGTAGCAGGTTTTCTACAGTTTTTATACTTGAAAGTAAGTTTGGCTGGGTTCATAACATATGGCTCATATTTTCTTTTCCTGAGTATCTTAAATATGTCACTCTATGTCTTCTGACATAAAGCATAGCTGTCAAACTCTGATGACAATCAGATTGTCTTCCTATTGTGAGATATTTGGACATTTTGGCTGAGAGAACAAAATGGAAGTTTCAAATGTTTCCGTATTTGTTATTCTGGGTCTTTTTTTCCAAGCATATGGTCTTACTTTTAACATATCATTTCACGTATTTTATTGGTTTTGTTTTTAAGGCTAATTTTTTAGCCATTCTTCTGTAAATGTTGTACTTTTGCTTTGGTGTAAATTCATAATACAATACAATAAATATAATACATATAAGACTAATGAAATTAGATGTTACTTTTCTTATCCTTTACCTCTCTCAACATCTTTCAAACCCATTTTGTATCTTTTCTCAAATATTTTGAGTTTTACTGCTAGGTCGGAGAGATGACTCACTCAGCAATTAACAGTAGTTGCTGTTCTGCCTAAGGATTCAAGTTCAGTTAAAAGCATCATGTGCAAAGGCTCACAATCAGAGGTAACACAATCCATAGATTCACCACTGTTTATGACCTCCATAAAGCAATGCATGCACTTGACATACACAGACAACAAATACACATAAGTAAACATCATTAAAATATATTTTTAAAAATGTCTTTATTCATTTTCCATAAAGCATCACCTGCCACATTTGCTTGCACATTTGCTCACTTCATCTTTCCTTGTTCTGATTTGGTGGTTTATCTTGTTTTCTCATCACTATCTTAAGTTCTTCTAGTTCATGTTACACACATGTTTTTCAATGTGGGTTTTCATTCACATCTGATAGGTTGCCAACAGACGGATGAGCTATTATTTTTAGTCTTCTTTTCATTTATTAGTAAATGTGTATGGGACTCAAACTTGACTAGTTCATGTCAAATCAGATGGATAATTGGTTTTATGAGCTCGTGGATGAAGCACTAGGTCCAGATAACTCTCTACCTTCACAGCACCAGAACTCTTTCCTGTTTTGCATAATATGAACTTGGACTTTTTGAAATATATTTTCTCTTCCACTCTTTAACTTGACTCAGTACTCTGCAGTTTCTCGCCCAGATGGGTTCTTGTTATGAGAGGCAGCTTGTCTAGATTCTTCTCTGAACTTTCTTGAGGATTTCTGCACCACATTGTACATGGGGGCGAGAGAACCCCAACAGATTAAGGCACTTCCTCATGTGCTTCTGCCTGCCACCGCCTGAATATCAAATGGAGATTAAATCATTCTGCTTTTGGTTCATCAGAGGATATGTTACACCCTCCTGCCTCTTTCTTTAAAGAATCTAGTTCTGTGCTGTTCCTAGGCAATCACACATTATCCTCCTCTGTTCATAATTTAAGGTTTTGAAAATACCTTACTAACTCAATGGGTTTTCTTTTTCTGCTTAAATAGATGACGTTGTTGGAGGGTTTTGGGGTTTTCATCCTTGCTCTTTTTGTTAATGAGGGACTTAGAGAGATGCAAAAATCATCTCATCAATGTCATCTTTTCAGGATTTGCTGTAGTGCCTTTCGGAGTGATCTTTAAAGACTCATTTATAATGACATCTAACATGTACAGCTGCCACATAGTCAAAAATAATCACAGGATCCCTGTTAAAGGTCTGTCCTCATTTGTTACAAATACTGCCACATGACACCTTGAAACCTCCATAAACATGCACAAACAATGTGTCTTGAGGTTGTTTTAAACCAAGGTGTTTTATTCAGGCACTGTAATATTACTTAAAAAATTGAGGATTTGTGTAATGACAAAGACATAAACATAGTACTTCACCTTTGGTAGGCAAGCAGTTAGAGGAAACAACTTGTGTAATGTACACATGCAATGTGGTCCTGGAAAAGGAGGTGTTAGACACAGAGGGGCACAGAAAAATATAAGCCCAAATGCAACTTAAGTGAGGTGACTGACAAAAATAAAAAAGCCAATGTACTTGGAAATTACCCCTACCCAATGTGTGAGTGTGTGGTGTGTGTGTGTGTGTGTGTGTGTGTGTGTGTGTGTGTGTGTGTGGTGTGTAAGTGCACACTCATATGGAGCATGTGTCCATATACATAATTTTTTTAATGCAATGATAGAGCTAGTTCATGGTTGTTAGCTGGTTCCTCAAACCATAATTCTTCTAGTTCTTTTTTTTTTCTTTTTTGGGCTGAGGTGTATTTTTTTAAAAAAAAAAAAAAAACTTTATTTTACATTCCAACCACAGTTATACCTCTCTTCCCTCCTCCTGGTCCCCTTTCCTTACCCCAAACCTACCCTCATTCACTCTTCCCAAAGGGTAAGGTCTTCCATAGGGAGTCAACTAAGTCTAGTACATTAAGTTGTGGCAGAACCAAATCCTTATCCCCTGCATTAAGGGTGATCATAGCATCCCACCATAGGGATAGGCTCTACCAAGCTTTCCCATGAACCATGGTAAATCCTGGTACTTATGCCAGGGGCCCCTCACATAGACCAAGCTACACAACTGCTTTCCACATGACGAGGGCCTAGTTTGGTTCATGAAAGCTCCGCAGCTCTCATTTTCAACATGACTAATGTGAAAAGTCTTGTGTAGTGGTCCTAAATCAAAAGATGTATTTCTAAGTGTTTTCTTTTATACCTGTGCTTGGAATATATTTTGATGGAAACATACTCTTTTGCCGCAGAGACAAAGGTTTGGGTGAGCTGTGGACAGAGAATAATGTTGCCCACACCCTGTAAAATGAGATTTTTCTAAGAATATTTTCCAATCATTCTTGGGTGTAAATGTTGAGTTGTTGTAAGTCCCTGCATGTAAGTTGTCAAGGACTAGTACCTGGTTGTAACTTAGCTTTCATGGGTTCAATATGTATTTTATCCACACATATACACACATACCAGCACACTTGCACACATTGTATACTTAAGGACTTATGAGAAACATAGAATTCACAGACGGTGGAAAAAAAGGCAGTTATACCACATGCTGCACAGCAGACAGACCTTCATAAGCCAATCCTCCATTATCTGGGAAACAATTATGTAGGAGTTATCACATCACACCTTCCCACACACAGCATAGGAATTTTGGTATTCCTTTGTAGTCTCTTATTTCTTGATGACTTCCTGTCTCCTCTCCTAGCCTTTAAACTCAAGCTCTAACAAGGCTAGAAATCCAAGAAAGTTGATGATATAATTCAAAGTCCCTTAAGGCCATTTGAGATTCTTCTGTTGAGAATTCTCTGTATAGTTCTGTATGTTATTTTTCAATTAGGTTATTTAGAATTTTGATGTCTAATTTCTTGAGTTCTTTATATATTTTGGAGATAAGTCCTTTGTCTGATATGGGGTTGGTGAAGATATTTTCCCAACAATAGGCTGCTATTTTGTCTTATTGACTGTGTCATTTGCTTTACAGAAGCTTCTCAGTTTCAGGAGTTTCCATTTATTTATTGTTGCTCTCAGTGTCTGTATTACTATGGTTATATTGGAAAGTGGTCTCCTGTGTCCATGCATTGAAGACTACTTCCCACTTTCTCTTCTATCAGGCTCAGAGTGGTCATATTTATACTGAGGCCTTTAATTCATTTGGAATTTAGTTTTGTGCATGGTAACGATATACATCTATTTTCATTCTTTTACATCTTGACATAGTTATGCCAGCACCATTTGTTGAAGATACTTTCTTTTTTCCATTGTATAATTTTAGCTTCTTTGTCAAAAATCAAGTGTTTATAGGTATGTGGATTAATATCCAGGTCTTCGATAAATTTTCAACATCCTTAGACATCAAGGAAATAAATGCAAATCAAAACAATTTTGAGATAACATCTCATACCTGACAGAATGGTGAAGCTTAAAAACACCAATGATAGCTTATGTTGGAGAGATTGTGGAGTTAGGGGAACACTTATCCATTCCTGGTGGGAATGCAAACTTGTACAACCACTTTTGGAATCAGTATGGCAGTTTCTTAGAAAACTGGGAATCGACCTAACTCAGGATTCAGCAATACCACTCTTGGGCATATACCCAAAAGATGCTCAATCATACTACACAGGCATTTGTTCAACTATGTTTATAGCACCATTATTTGTAATAGCTATAACCTGGTAAAAACCCAGATGTCCCTCAACCGAACAATGGATAAAGAAAATGTGGCAAATTTACATATTAGAGTACTACTCAGTGGTAAAAAAATGACATCTTGAATTATGCAAATGAATGGAATTAAGAAACACTATCCTAAGTGATACCCCCCAAAATGAATATGGTATGTACTCACTCATAAGTGCATACTAGCTATAAACAAATGATATTAAGCCTATAGTTCATGATCCTAGAATAGCTAAGTAATAAGGTGAAACGTGAGAAAAACATACATAGATCCACCTGGAAAGAGGAAACCGACAAGATCGCCTGACAAAATTGGGAGTATGGTGGTGGGGGGAGAAGGGAGAGTGGAAGGGGAAAAGGGGGGAAGAAGGGGAAGGGATGAGGAAAACTTGAGGGAATGGCATTGTTGAGATAGAGGAAGGAGAGAGATGAGAGCAAGGAAAGAGATATCTTGATTGAGGGAGCTGTTATAGGGTTAGCAAGAAACCTGGCTCTAGAGAAATTTCCAAAACTCCAAAAGGATGACACCAACTAAGACCCTAAACAATAGAGGAGAAAGGGTCCTATCTTGACTTGCTCTCTCTATAGTCAGACTGATGAATATCTTAAATATCATCATAGAACCTTCATCCAGCAACTGATGGAAACAGAGGAAGAGACCTGCAGTGGAGCACTGGATTGAGCTCCCAAAGTCCAGTAAAAGAGTGGGAGGACCAAACCAGACTCTCTGAATGTGGCTGACAGTGGAGGAGGACTGAGAAACCAAGGACAACGGCGATGAGCTTGAACTCTACAGCATGGATGGGCTCACTGTGAGCCTTGTCAGTTTGGTTGCTCACCTTCCTGGACTTAGGGTTAGTTGGGAGGACCTTGGACTTAACATAGTGAAGGGAACCCTGATGGCTCTTTGGCTTGGAGAGGGAGGGAGTGAGGGTATGGGTGAAAGGGAGGGGAGGGAAGGGGGAGGAGGAGGGGAGGAGATGGAAATTTTTAATAAAAAAATGAGAAATAAATAAATATATAAATATTGTTATAGGTAAAAAAAAGAGTGGGAGGAATGAGACTATTATCAAAGAGGTCAAGACTTTGATGGGGAAACTCACTGAAACAGTTTAGCTGAGTTAATAGGAACTCACCAACTCCAGTCAGACAGAGAAGGAGTCAACATAGGACCAAACTAGACCCTCTGAATGTGGGTGACAGTTGTACGACTGTGGCAGACTGAAGTGCCACTGGCAGTGGGAATAGGGTTTATCCCTACTGCTTGTGCTGGCTTTTGGGAACCCATTCTCTTTGGTGGTTACCTTGCTCAGTCTATATATAGTAGGGGTGGGCATCTTGAACCTTCCCCAAAGCAATGTGCCTTACCCTCTCTGAGGAATGGATGGGGGTGGGGTGGGGTGGGACTGTATGTGGAGGGAATGGGAGGAAAGGAGGGATTGGGAACTTGGATTGATATGTTTCATGAAAAAAACATTTTTTTAAAGAAAAGTAAATAAATAAAACAAAGTCCCAGGAGCCAGAAAGTGTATGATGGAAATTTGAGTTTGATTCAAAACTCAAATAAGGGAAACCAAGAACAGGAGATCCATCTTCTATCTAATGTGGTCACATGTAGTGCATCCAACCTGTTCTTCTCATGCCTTCTAGAGTCAGAAAAAATCAGGTGCACTGAGAAGAATCCTTTGCTTTACTCACCCCACCAGCTCATATGTAGTTTGTGTCTCTGAACATGCTCTTATGATACAGAAATGATGTTTAGTAACTATCTGGGCATCCCTTGGCCCAATCAACTTGATGCATAAAATTGATTATCACAGATGTAGAAAGAATATAGAGAGGTGGTTACACACACTCTTGACAAGAAAGGTGGTGAAACCTTGGAAAAATACATGTCTGAATGCAACTTGACCTAGGTTCAGTATGCATTTTACACACACCCATGCACACACATAACAAGCACACACACACACACACACACACACACACACACACACACACACGATATACTGAATAAAGTTTCCTGGCTCAAATCTATTTGAAATCATAATCATGATATCTAGATCTACTTTAATTATATAAAAAAATTGAGTAGAAATTCCATGAGTAATTAGAAGAATAATAACTATTTCATATATGTGTATATTCACATATCTGTTGAAGGTGGGGATGGAGGATAGAGGGCAGAAGAAAGAACAAGCACACAAGAAAGCAAGAACACTGATTTGCTAATGGAGTCTGTGATAGTGTGGAGTAGAAAAATCATGCTGTCCAGTAAAACAAAGCATTGTATACTGCACTTATGTAAGTCAGAACTTAAGTATCAGATGGAAGGTCCTGATCTGGAAAAGAAAAAGAGCATTTGGTCTCACACGTTCAAGTGTGTCTGCAATTATTTCCTCCCAACAATTTATTGTTATTTCTCTTAGTGCAGATGACTAAAGAGAAATGAGAGGATCTGTCAAAGATCATACAACTAATAAACTTCTGTGACTCTTGAACTCATGCTCTATCCACTTTCTGGTGCTGTGTCTCAAATTCTCTCTGCTGACTATACCATTTATCCTGCAATAAAGGAAGCAGGTCAGGATACCAAATGCACAGATGCTAACTCTACCTCTCCTGGACATCTCTCCTAGCCAGTGGGCCACCACGCAGCTCCTCCCAGAGTCCACAGATCCACAGCTAGCCACAACAACTTAGCTCATCCACATGGAAGGAGCAGGAAAGAGGCTGCACACTTGCTAGGCAAACTCTGCAGTCTAATCCTCACTATCCTTCTAATGCTGGGATTGAAGCCCTCCCTTCTCCCCCACCAGACTTGCCACTAAGGATAGCAGCACAGCTGGAAAAATAGATAGGTCTTTCTAACCCTCTCATGCGTGTGCTGTGGGGCCAGGTAGCTCTATAAATATGGTAATGGCTTTCAAGCATGCCCAGACTGGAAATGAGACTGAGAGGCTGGAGAGAGACTTTTCCCACTGATAACCACTGTGGCAGCCTTGCCAGAGGACACAGTGCCTCTGAGGTTTAGGTCAAATTAACTATCCCCACCCTTGAGTAGATCCTTTCTTCTCCTCCTTCCTCGCCTATTAATCGCCCATGCCCACCTGTTCTGTGATTACATTGATGACACCCACGAAAGGATGGAGGCGAGCAGCAACTCATGTTTAGTCTATTACCAAGAGGCCTAGACTTGTGATAAAAGCATACACCAGCAACAACATGGCTACATTGGTATGTACAATAGAGAACTAGCTTGACACTTTCCTGCCACGGTCATACAGAGAAAACGGCAGCTACAATAAAAAGTCAAATGCTTCTCAGCCAAAGCAAGCACGTGCTCAAAGATGCTCTATTTATCTGCAGCCATTCCCCAGCTTCTCTTCACCTAAAAGAGGGGACAGCTTCTACCTTGCATCCACAACCCCCCCACACACAAACACACATGCACACACACATGCACTAATAACAATGTTCCGGAAATATCTAGAAAATAGTGACAAGCATTCTAGAGTCATTTGAAACGGACTTACTGTTGCTCTAATTACTGTTGCTCTAATTCTCAGTTCCTCAGTTTATCCTTTTTCTGTCAAGTCAAAATGATAACATCTAATGGTAGGTGACCTGGTTAGCTTGTATTGTCAGCTTGACACAACCTACAGTCACTTGGGAAGAGGAAATTACAATTGAAGTATTTTCAAAATCAAATAGACTTGTGAAAATGTTTGTGAGACTGACTTGATTGACAATTGGGTAAGTGAAGGCCCGCCTACTGTGGGTGGGACCATCCCTAGTTTGGCAGGTAGGGGTTGTAAAGCTATAGGAGCATAAGCCAGTGAGTGGACCAGTAGGCAGCCTTCCCCCAAGGCTGATGTCTTCAGGCTCCTGCCTGGAGTTCATGCTGATTGCTCAGGGCAAAGGGCAGCAACCTGGAAGTATAAATCAAATAAACCCTTTCTTCTCCAAATTGTTTTTGGTTACAGTGTTTATCACAGCAATAGAAAATCAAACTAGAATATCCATTCAATAAAGCAATATTTTGTAATTAACTAAATCAATCCTTAGACAATTTCACACATTTATAAGATACATTCTGGTTACTCCTTCCCTGTAGTCAACCTCCACTTCTTAATACCAACCCCTTTTTGCAAATTAATAAATTTTTATTTTGTTTTATTACTCCATTAGTTTAACTACATCTGTATGTATGGCTGATAGATTGGGAATATTTATTGAAACTTGGTGAGATTGTCTGTGGGTATACATTGAAAGCAATGACTCTGGTTTCTTGACTATACAATAGCAAATAAACCAAGCGAAAGCCCAGAATGCCTTTCCTTTATCTATGACTGGATACTGATGGACCCACTGTTATAGAGACTTAGTGCAGGTATGCACTCTTGTATGAATTGGTGATTACAATGGCTGTGTCTTTCCCAGAAAAATGGCATTTGTGGCTTTTAAAAAAGCATTTGAGGTCTTTATAAACACTCTCCTCCAACCACACCACCAGATTACTTATTGGCATTAGATTTCTTATGAGGTAGCAGCTAAGGCTGCTGCTGAATTATGTCAGCAAAGCAAAAATTTGCAACAGAGGAAAGACCTTAAATTTTAACCCTAGACCCGGAGGGTAGTGAAGAAAAAAAAAACTGAGTATTTTAGCTTTTTGTGTGTACTGTGGACCCCTCTGGCATTAGTGATATTATGGACAGTTTCTTGGAATGGTGTTGCATATTGTATATGTGCATACATTACACTAAAAACCAACTTTAAGAAAGAAAATTGTCTCATTCCAGTATCTCACGAATACATTTGAAACTTTTTATTTAACTTATTTAGAAATCAGTAAGGTGTTGTAAACCAACTCAAAGGAGAACTTAAAACATATAAACATATGTAGCCATTCAAGATGACTGAAATAGATGTGTTAAGACATAGAATACCTGCTTATAAGCAGGAAGGTCACTGAGAGAAAAGGTTGGAAGGATCAGTTTCACTTCAGATGAACCTGGTTCACCTCTACAGGTAGGATTTAGCCACGCTGCGCCCAGCTTTCCTCAGCACTTAGAGATGTGTATTGTTCAAAGGCAGAGAAAAGTGACCCTCCTGTAGAAACCAGAGAGTTATAGAAGGCCCACGAGCTTATCTAACTGTGGTTTTAGTTTTGCTTTGCTTTACTTTAAGTGGAATCCAGTAAAATTTAGTTTTTTGAAAACATTTCAAAGTTCTGTGCTTTTCTTAGTCTTTCCTCATAATGTGCGTACAAGTGTGTGCTCACACAAACACACACAGAGATCTATATAGATAAATAAAGGCTAAGAAGAGGGCTCAGTTTTAATTGTTTTCTTGCCATTCTTCACTAACAATATGGTATAATGTCTATTTATACACATTAATACTACATTAGGCATTATAAGTAGTCTGGGAATGATTTGAAATGCATGGTTAGATATTTGTTGCTTATATAAAAATTCTACCTCCCTGTATGTACAGGACTAGAATGCTATGGGTACTGGAACCAGCCCTCCATGGAAACCAAAAGACTTGGCATTATTTCTAGTGAAATGGAGAAGAGCAAGAGGATCCAAAAAGAGATAAAAATGGAAGGAAAAGAGAGAAATTTTGTTTACTTGGTTGGTACTGAACATGCACTAGACACTTCTTTAGAATGATAATGTATTAAGGCCCCACACTATTCACCATTGGCCCTGAGATTCTGACATCTCATGCTCCTGGTGATCATAGTAACACTACCTCTTAGCAGCGTTTTCCCCACTCAATCCATTCACCGACCTACTTTCCAGTTCAGGATTGAGAACAAGGAAAACCAACTTTTCTTATATACTCTTACAATATGATACGGCAGCCAGGCAGTGGTGGTGCACACCTTTAAGCCCATCCTTGAAAGGCAGAGGCAGGCAGATTTCTGTGAGTTCAAAGCCAGCCTGGTCTACAGAGTGAGTTCCAGGACAGACTCTAAAGCTACACAGAGAAACTCTTTCTCAGGAAAACAAAACAAAAAAAATATGATATCACATATAAAATGTAAACCTTCATAGAACCTAACAACAAATAAATTCCCCATGCACCTAGGTGCTCCTGTTGGGTTATCAAACATGGGCCCAACTCATGAAGCAGTTCAGACATGGCTAGTACGTTTCTGAAATGCACAGTATATTGAGAAAAAAAATGCTCCAAAAACTGAACACAGCAATAAACATATACTTACAGATTATGTTACGAGTTCTCCAGGAGCCATCCCTAATGAATGATTTGTCTTTTGGACTCTATTTCCTGTGAAGAGAAACCTTGCTCAACCTAGACACGGTGGGGTGGGGGGAGACACTTGGTCCTGCCTCAAAATGGTGATGGTAAGAATTTCATCAACTCTCAGATGGGAGGCCTTACCCTCTCTGAGGAGCAGGTGGGGGTGGGTTGAGCAGAATATAGAGGGAACTGAGATTAGTATGTAAAATAAAGAGTTTTAAGTAACAGGATAGAGGTAAAAATATTAGACTGCCCTAATTTAGATGCAGGGCAAAAAGCTTCGAGCTGTGAAGCATGAAAGGAGGTATTGACCACAAGGTGAATTCAAAAAATATAGTCCTAGACACAGAGAACAGGATTATAAAGTCCCTACACCAAAAGAACATTTGACAGAATAGGACAATGGAAAAGCTAGTGTACCAGAGGTCATCAGGAAAAAGTGATAAATACATAATGCAGGACCAGTCTAGACTCCTTCCAGAAGTATTTCTGAAATGGTCCCTTACTGCTTGAGATCTTACTGTTACCCAAACAAAGCTAGCCTCATTGACTTAGAATCTAGTGTGAATGCAGACATTTATCCCATAACCCAAATAATTACAGTAACACGATCTGGAGATAACGAATGAACAAGGAAAAGAGTTGTGAATTAAAGTGTGTCCCTCCCCCGCCCCTAAAGTTATGTTGATATCTATGAATGTAACAAAATTTGGAAGCAGACATTATGCAGATGTAATCAAGTTAAGATGAGACCATTAAACTGTCTTTCTTGTGATTTGAATGTGAAATGTCCCCCATCGGCTCCTGTATTTGAAGACTTGCTTCCCAGTAGATAGTACTGATCTTGAAAGATATGGAAGCATTAGGAGGCAGTGTCTCACTGGAGAACACAGGTCACTGAGGACAGACAGGTTTTGAGGTTTAATAGCTTAACACAATTTCCTGTCTACTCTGCTTCTGAAGTATGGGTGCAAAGTGACCAGTTGCTTCACATTCCTGCCAGTGTGTCTTGTAAACTCTAAGACTGAATAAGCCCTGGCTTTTTTACATTACTTACTGTCAGAGAGTTGGTCATAAGAAAGAGAAAAGTAATTAACACAGTCTTCATCAGATATCGCTCATATCCTTATAAAAGAGAAAGCACAAAATCACAGGCAAAAGGGGAAAACCCCTGTAATGAAGGCAGAGATTCTGGAGTGTCACTTCTGCAAAAGATGTGCCAAAGATTGCCAGAAAACCACCAAAGGCAAGCAACAGTTTTTCTTTAGTGATGATTTCATGTAGGACTTCAACCTCTAGAACTATGAAAAAATACATTAGTGCTCTTTCCAAGTCACCCAGTTAGGGCCAGTTCAGGAGAGAAGCTCCAGAAAGCTAATGCAGAAGGCTTCCTGGAAGAAGTGGCATTGGCATATAATCAGATTTCCAACTAGAAATATCAAAACTTTATTTGAACAGAAATATTTGGATGTCTTGACTAGAAGAGATATAAAATATAAACACTTTCACAGGTTCAGAGTATTCACATTCTGCAAAGGTATCTTGAAGTCCAAGTTTCTTGGTAGATGAAAAGAGCCATCTGTAGCCGTAGGCTCAAGTGAAGAGGAGGTGGCATACCCAGAAGGAAACTGTGCTCACAGCGAGTTCTGCTTTCATACTCTCTGCTATCTGGCCCTTGTCATGCCTTTTATTTCCTGCCTGACATCTGTGGTACAATAAATGTATAGCTAGAGCCTGGGATTTTAGCTGGAAGAGAATTCAGATAGAACATCCCTGAAAACCTCCCCTGAAGTCTCTGTGAATGGAATGGATTGTCATCTATCCTCCTGAGCCCTTTGTCACCTATCCTACTAAGTTCATCCCACTTGCCTGTGTCAGTAGCAGTGGAGCATAGTGGTGAGAGAGGTGAATTTTAGCTTGCTATCTTTATTTGAATCACCACTTTACAGATATCTCCTTGGTCTGGACCTTATTACCATAGCCTCGATCTATCTCTTGTCCTTGCCACTGAATTTCATCATGATAAATCTCCAGTCCCCTCTGTGTTCTATGACTTTCTCTTTAAGTGAAAACGTTTACATTTTTAGTGCCTACTATGTTTCTATCATTTCCTGTCTAACAGAAAGTCAGAACCCTGCCCAGTACATGACAATGCAAGCTAGTCTAGCCTGCAGCTCTTGAATCAACAAGACAAAGCTTAGCTCAACTCAATATATCTAAACCCTCCAGAACAGTGTAATGTGAATGCCCCTACTCACCAGGGAAACAAAGTCAGAAAGACTGGATGTCAATTTCAGCTTTACTATTTAGTAGAAGCTTGACCACAGGCAAATTACCTGTCCTTTTAGAATGCTATTTGTTGTAATCACATAAAACTATCTATTGTATAGGACTGCTATGACAATTAAATGAGATAATCATATGCAGAGTGTTTATTGCACTATTTGACATATAACAAGCACATTTTAAAGTTGGCTATTGCTATTAACATAATTGTTATAGTCAGTGCCTTTCTGTTTTATTATTATTATTATAGCAATATTATGCTATACCACTCCAAATGGTATCTAAATACTAAATTGTATTAAATGTCGGACAATATTACTATGAAGGTTCAAGGAAGAGCAGAACAAAACCATTAGGGGAAGGAAGAAATTCCCTATCATATTAAACCTAACTTGATTTTATCATTACTGGATTTCCAACAAGTTTTCTCAGTAGTGCCTTTACTTTGCACAGACACTAGACCTGTTAGGCACTGGTTGGAGTCACAAGGAAGATCAAATATCATAAAAGAGCCATTGCTGGCCAGAGAACATTTGCAGAAGCCAAGAGCTATATAAGAAGTTATGGCCCATGACATGAAACAGAGATGATAAAAGATGATGCTAGATGGAGTATACAAAGCAATGTGACAGGCATTCTACATTTGAGATGCCACATTAGGCTAATGGCAATAGAAAGATAGGAACCTGAGAATAATAACGATCAAGTTGACAGATACTCTTCCTCTGGAACTTTGGGTGACCCGGGCTATTTAGTTGAAAAGGAAACCAAACAAAATTCTTTAAATATTTTTTAGAGTTACAAGTCTCTGCTGGAGGACTTCTATGTGCAATTCATCCACATAGAAGATGAGGTCACATTAGCCCAAATGAGGAGTCTTCAACATGAACAGAACAAAATGACACCATTGGAGTTATCTTTTGTGTCATTTTTTGCTTCATTATGGACCATGTAATCTCCCAAAGGAACAAGTTGTTTCATGTCACTACTGTGATCAAGCTTCAAGATTCTCTGTCACTAAAAGGGCAATATCTAAATTCCTATGATGTCTACATGTTGCCAGATATGGGGAAGATGAATGTATAAGAAAAAGAGAGAGTAGTTGACAGAACTTGGATTTTGTGTTTTTCTGAGGGAAAATCACCACCCGCTGGGTTTTCCTGCCTGGTTAATAGCGAGGCACCATCCTTGATTCATCTGTTTCCTTGGTCAGATATATCAATTCCATCAAGTAATCATCAGTCATTAAAGCCTTATTAGTGTAACTTCAAATTCGTTTTTTGAATTTACCCCCACCCTGCATGTCCTTGCTATAGGCTTTGACAAAATCTGAATTAAAAAAGCACTTTAAACTTGTCTCTCCATTTTGCCTGTGATATTTATCTTAGTAAATAGGAAAAACTATGACTTGTATGTATGGGTCGGGGGAGCAAATGAAAAGTAGGCACAAGGAAAGTTTATTTAGAAAAAAATAAAAAGAGCAACTAAAGCTTAGTGATTGATAGTTGCATATTGGGCAGGCTGCTAAATACTTTCTAGTCATTATCTCAATTGTCTAAAAATTCCATGGGGTAAAAACTAAATTCTCTGTTGCATCTCTCGTTGAGATGGGCTTCAATTCCTCTCTCCTTGAATCTAAGTAATGCTAATGACTTGTTCAGTCTGGAGAAGGCAGCAGAAGTGATTTTCTGAAGCTTTGGTGCCTAGCTTAGGATGGTTTTCATACAACTCTTTCACTGAAACACCTTTGTTGTGTCAAAAGTCCCAACAATCCTTCAATATATGAAAAAACCAAGCCATAGGAAAAGGGGCTGAACTTTGAGATGACCTGTGGAGATGAACATACAAAAAAAAATGCTAATTCCCAGCAAGTGAATGAAAATATCACCCAAGAACAAGTCACACAGGGAAATGAGCCCTCCACCCCAGCTGACAAAACATGTATCCAAAACAAGCTATGCATTTGATCTCTGAACTATATGATAATATTGAAAACCATAAGAAGTTTAAACAGTCAAAGTCATACAGTTGATATGACAACTGATCCCCAAATTCAGGTAGTGTTATTCTAGAGTCAGTGCTCTTCAACATGAGGCAACATGTGTCAAGTCTGCTTTTTAAGGTTTGTTTGTGATAGCAGATGCTTACAGAGAATTTGACATCAAAGAAGCAGAAGGAATATAGGGAATAAACCAACAACCATGCAAAAGTTTCTGTCTATAATTGGGTAGAGATAATGTCTCTTTATTTTATACTTCACAACAAATTCATACGTGTAGGTATTTTCTGAGTTTGGGGATATGTTGTTCCCCCAGTACCTTCAAAGATACTTCTTCTAGTTAAATTATTAAAAAAAAATAAACACAACCATAAAATCAGGCTTTGTAGTCTCTATTTTATTTTCAAAACTGTCCTTCAGGAAACCTGGCATACTCCAAATCCTGGAATTAACAAAATTAGGCTATGTAAGACTTTTCAAAATTACATTTATTTGTTTGTTTATTGATTCGGAGAAAGAGTGTGTGTTTGTGTATGTGTGTATGTACTTGCATGTGCTCACACATATAGTGAAAGGGCCATACATTGAGCGAGTTCATGTGTGTGTGTCAGAGGCTAAATTGATGGAGTCGGTTCTCTCCTTCCACATGTGTCTTAGGAATTGAACTCAGTCTGCTAGTCTTGGTGGCAGGTAGCTTTACTTGCTGAGCCATCTTTCCAGCCTCAGAATTAGTTGTTAATCTGGATTCATGAGACAAAGCTATCGTGTCCTGTGCTAAGTGCTGTGTACATTTAGGGAGTAGATCGAAGCTCTGCCTTCCTACACAAGGAAGGCATCTGAGTGACTACGCAGTCTAAAGCTCAAGGTAGGGCCCCAGCAGGCTAAGGTCAGGAGTGATTTATTCCCAACCTACATCAGAAGACAAAAACGTTTAATTAAAAGAAGGAAGAAAAAACTGCCAGTGACTGTGCAGGGAGTCAACACCATCTGACAGTTTCAATTTTCACTTACAGCTTACTCTCCCGGATTGATATCTTTCCCAGTGCCTGCTGAAGAGAACCATTGGCTTCTATAAATCACCTTCTAAACTCACAGGCAACTGCTGTTTTAACCCTCGCTTTGACAGAGAAACAGACAAGGTTAATAATAAAAATTACTCATCATTGATTTGTCCCTGTTTGTCAAAAATCTATGCAAAGTGCTTGCACTATTATTATTCCTTAACATCTGTAAACTTCTATAAGACAGAGTATTATTTCCTTTATTTTGAGATGCCACAATGAGTTTTCAAAAATTACCCTGATATAGGTAAAATAATAAGGTAAATCGGTGTCTGAGTTAAAATTGGAATTTGTAGATTACATCTGAACTCAAACTTACCAATTATAAATTGGCCATTTTTGTTGGTTCAAGCATAATGCTCCATGTTTTTTAGTTGAAATCTGAAAAAGTACAATAGTGCTGTATGATGTAAACACCATTACAAAGCTAAAGGGTATTAAGCTTCATTTTATAAAGATGGAAAAAGGACTTTAATTTAGAACTAGTCAGTTCTAAATTAACCACAAAACTAGTTTTTATATTGTGTTTTACATGAACTTCCAATTATTCTTCATATTGTTTGACCATGTGATGATAAACACTAATATTATCACCCCTCATATCAGACATTAAATAACACAGAAATGGAGAAGATATCTCTGAAATTATTCAGCTATTAAATAGAACTACAGAAATATGACCTATTTGTCCTATCTCCTAATTGATTGCTTTCTTTTCTTTCTCTTTCTTTCTTTCTTTCTTTCTTTCTTTCTTTCTTTCTCTTTCTCTCTCTCTCTCTCTTTCTTTCTTTCTTACTTACTTAATTTTTCTTTATTTTCTTTTTTTGTAATTAAATCCAAAACCTTGCAACATAGTTGTTATTTCCATAGGAAAATGAAATATAATACTACCAGTGTGTGGGTCATTATACTAAAAGGTTGAAGATTTGGTGTTAAATTTTGGCATATTGAGTAGTTTAATTAAAGAAATTCACATTGGGGTTCTCTTGAGGAAGCACTTATTCGCAACAGTAGTGCTTACACTGCTCTGATCATGACAATGAGCAACTCCTTCAATTCTGGATATCATCCCCCCATAGGAAGCCTTACTCTATACTTAGTTCTATTCCTGGCTTTGTAGCAAATTAGTATGGGTCTCATAAGAATCCTGAAAGATATCTTGTGGGAATTATGATAAAAGATGTTGAAACATATAATAAATTTTATTATTCTTGTCATCTAAAGTCCAACACTGTGGGAGAATCTGCAGACAGTTCTGTAGTAAGGAGGCCGCTTGTTAGTTCCTGGCTGCTTAGCCTTGAAATAACCAAACAAATTCTGTATTAATTAAATCACTGCTTGGCCCATTAGCTCTAGCTTCTTATTGGCTAACTCTTACATCTGAATTTAACCCATTTCTATTAACCTGTGTATCGCCGTGCAGTTCTTTCAGTTGGCTATTAAAAACTAAATAATTCTGTGCCCATATGCATCCATGAATCTGAAAGACACCAGAGAATAGAGAAATAAACTGTTTGTGGATCTAGGGAGAAGCAAAACAATGGCAGACTCTATGTAACAAAGCATAAGGAAGATATTAGCTATAGTCATTTATACACAGCTGCCATCCTATTCTTAACTTCTAGGCTTCCAGTGGAGGTACTGGAATTTGCTTGCAGGACAATGGTCCACTCTTAGGCTTAAAAACAACAACAACAAAAATCTCATGACACCAGAGGCAGTTTGGTACTATCATTCCCAAAGAAGATATTCTAGTGAGGAAAAATGATGCCTTTCAGGCATGATATAACTAATGCACTAATAAAATCACTACATCGATGCTAATCTGCATAAGACTTGTACAAGATTGGCCCTGTCAATATTTCACCACAAATATTGAAGAGGTACAAGAGACCCATCATTTCTTGATGATCTATTGGCAATTACTAGTTGTAAGAAGAGGAGGTGTCATTTCCGTCATTGGTTTAGCTACTGATAAATAGCATCCCACCTATACTTGGGCAAGGAACTCTAATTTAACTCACAGGGCTACATACCAAAAGAATACATAAAACTAAGAAAGGGACTTATTGAAAACAGATATCCCAGTGGGAAAGATGAGGAAATGAGAGAAGGGATGAGGGGATTTGAAAATGATGAAAATTTATTTATATATGTGAAACTATCAAGCAATATAAAAAACAATAGTTGTTCATTGGAAAAATAACACAGAAAAGCAACTTTATTAATTTCCAAGGGTTGTCAATATAAAGTGCCACAATATAAAGTGCTTAAACCAACAAACAATTTACTGTCATAATTTTGAACAGCATATATTTGAACCAGAGGTGTTTCTTAGACTATTTACCCATCAAAAATTCAGTAAATAATTTTGTTGTCTTTTCTGTTGTTCTGTTGTTTCTGCAAGCTACTAGGCATTTGTTTGTGTCCCTGGTCAGTATCTTTTTATGATAGTCATGCCTACAGTTATATTCCTTTAACTTAGTAAGGAAACCAGTTATTAGACTGGAGTTTACTCTAATCCTGTATGACTTTATTTTTCACAACGACATCAGCAAGGATCCAGTGTCTCACTAAGGTCACATTCACACAAACTGGAAGTTAAAAAAAGCAGCATTTCATTTTAAGGTTCATGTTTATTACACAACAATAACCCAGCATAGATATAAGACTATTAGTCAAGAGAGGGAACTTAAAAGCATTGAAGGATGGAAAATTGTTCTGAGAAAGTGGGAATGCTGTATGTTCAGAGGAAGTTATCACGGGATAAAAGCAAGGATTTAATGCAATGAGATATCAAACAACAGAGTTGTTCACTTCCTAGAACACATGCCACGGGCTCTCCCACTCTTCCCCATTACACTATCCTGGTCTGGACCACTGTTCTTCTTTCCAATTTCAGGTTCAGGTTCAAGAATTTCTTCATTACCCACCTTGTAGAAAGAAGCCTCTCTCCTTGGGGGAACTGCTCAGCTTCCATTACTACCTCCATTGATTTGATGAGTTGCAAATTTTTCTTGCCCCAAATTTGAAGTGACACAAATTCTAGCACTGCTCTGAGGTTTTGTAGGAAAATAAGACATAGATAGCATTGGCAACCCTCCCAAGTCTAAGCCTCAGGTTTTTCATTTCTAAAACAAATTGATTGCTAGAACATAGTTGAAGTATTCAACGGTGTAATATAAAGGAAAAAATATTTTACCTATTGAAACCAACTAAAGAAAGTGAAGGTTTCTATCTCATAAGATCAAATCTCAAAACCCTGACATTACCTCTATGACGTAAGAAACTCCAAGAAGTTCTTATTTTATTAGTGGAATGAGTATAAATCATATCATCAGCCCTCTCTACTTTGTAGAGTCTACAATCCCCTGATGTTTATTATGCAATGTATATTTTAAGATCCAGCTCATTTAAAAACTTAACAACCTGAATTACTGTTTGAATTGTGTATATGTTGCTACTAAAGTATAGAGAAGTAAAGAGATATGCTTGAGATCACACAGCTGGCAAGTGAGAGAAATGAAAATCATGTGCTACCAGTAAGGGTCCTAAGTCCATGCTCTTAGTTACTAGGTTAAGCTGATACATACCAAAGACTGGGTGCTTTGAATGGCACCTACAGCATGATGGTGGTTTGTTGTTGCTGTTGCTTATTTGTTTATTTACTCTGAAGCCCCATGGGATTTCTCTCTGGAACATTTCATCTACTGGCTTGGGAATTGAGTACTAGCTTGAAACATTGGTAACTGTGTGTCTACTAATTGACTACCTTCATTCATTATTGCCCAACTTCCTGTGTAGCCAGAAATTTTACATATCAGACCTGTTTTTGGAATGTCAAAGTTAAGAACAACACAAAAATCCATAGTTGGCAGGCCACCACATTAACCTCTTCCTTTCCTGGAAAGTTGATTCACCCACATTATACCTCATCTACTACATGATTATTTAACCCCCTTCTAGTGAGGCCCAATCTTGCCACCTCCCTAGTCATTTCCCCTGGGTTAAGAAGCAGGGAGATGTGTTCTCCCTCTTTCTGCTCCTCATCAGGACCTTGGGAGCTCAGTCCGGGGCACCAATGTGGGACTCTGTCTCTATCTCCATCCATCACCAGGTGAAGGTTCTATGGTGATATGCAAGCAGGGAAACCTTACTGCTCTCTGGATAGGAGAGGGAGGTGGAGTGGAGGGAGGAGGGGGGTAAGTGAGAGGTAGGGAGGAGGTGGAAATTTTTGATTAAAAAAAAGAAGCAGGGAGATGGTAACAAAATGGGATGTCCTTGGTAAGGGAAGTTATCTGTCTATTCTGTGAATATGGTATTTCAATACTCAACTCATGATAGCAAAAGATAGATATCATGAGGCCCAGTGGGATGGTAAGTATCCCAGACACATTTGCTGACAAATGCAGCTCCTCTGAACTTCATCTCTGCACCTTCACCAGCTGTTTTCTGAATCTCAGCTGTGATAGTTGTGGCAATGGCTCTATGACAAGGAGGTGAGTCATCTCATCAACTAAAGTTTTCTAAGCCATATACATTTTGGAAATATTTTTCACACTGTTTCCTTGCATAGTGTGGCTCAGGCTTGTAGAAAGGAAATAACTTTTCCCAGTTCATGTTGAGAGTGCTGGCACAGTTAGCTTCCCAGTTAGACCATGCTGACTTCCATCAGGTTATACAGTTCTCTTCAGTCTCATTATCCCATTACTCCTGAAGACAGATCATTATAGTAGGAAGGTTGTACCTGCCCTCTGAAGAGAACAAAGAGTACCAGATCATGGAGACTCAGAACTTTACTTTCTTCTTTTATGAAAAAGAGAACTTTCTTTCAGGACAATTAACAAGATTGTCTTATTTGATTGATAAGGAATTGAGGTTGGGACAGTGGAACACTCTTGCCCTAAACCATAAATGGTTTGCCTTTTCTGGAGTTCTTAGTATACATGTGATATTTACTCCTGTCTATGAGTCCTCACTTAAACACTGAGTCCCCATTGTATTCACCTTTGTAACTAGAAAAATTGCAGCATGAGGCAACTCCATCATAAACAGTGGCTAGCTGGATCATAGCTATGAGGACTAGAGAATAAATGCTTAAATAACTGAATGGAATAACATATACATTGATCAAGCTTAAGATTGAGACCTACTAGGAAGAAACAATTAAAGTAATTACTGACATCATCAGTCATAAACACCAAGTGCAAGTAACTTTGGTATGTTTTTCTAAGAATGTTATTTGAGAGAGAACAAGCCATTTCCATCAGCATGGAGTTGCTGTCTATAAGATAAAGGTTATATCAAGAAGAGTTTGACTACTAAACATGTTTGCTTGTATTTCTCTTCAGGTTATGCAGTCCTCTTCAGTCTCATTATCCCATTAATTCTGAAGACAGCTAATTATAGAAGGTAGGTTGTACCTGTCATACAAACAAGAGAACAAAGGTTAGAGATAGAAGAGTACCAGACCATGGAAACTCAGATCCTCTATACAGAGTCAGGTTTGGAATTCCATCCTTCTTGCTTTTTTTCCTGACTGTATTGGAGGTTGTGATGAGGATAGGATGGATCTTATGGGTACCTCTTTGCACTATTGATGTAAAAGCAACTTGCCCTTTCTCAGGAAGGAAACTGAAAATACCTGATGTTATTCTGCTGAAACCCTGTGGACTTTGGAAGAATTAAACTACAGCTGCATGGACAGAGATCATTTCTTACAGTATCTCATTAGGTACATTAGGTGCCTGAAGTAGGGAGCTAACCTACTCACAACTCCTGCTCATAGATGATATAGCCCTGTTATCTGTTCTATCCTGTTGTGGGCTTGCTGCTGCTGTCTGTTGTGTGATCCCTGTTTCCTGGGAGGCAGGATATGAGATGCTATAGAGGCAATAACACAGGCTCTGAGAGATTCCAATGGAAAGACTTTTATTGTAAAGGAGTCAGGGGTTTTTATGGGGTTAGAAAATTTAAGCTGCTACTGAAATATTTTTGGTTGCTCTTTTTGAAACTGGCAGTCACTGCTGGTGTGTTGTGATTGACTAGGAGTGCATGTCATTAGTTACTATGCTTTTGGTCCACTGACAGGTTGTTTTGGCAATTTTGCTTATTTATTGTGAGTTTGCATGTGCTTGCTTGTGCCTGCACTATTGCCCTGCCTCATATTACCCTTTTTTATTTTATTTTTATTGGGAAACCTAGTGGGAGTTATGGAATTTTATAACCACTTCTTGCCCACCCCTGCAAACATTTTGGGCTGTGCCTGTCTTAGGTTGGCCTGCCAGATAGGCTCTTACTCGTCTTTAACTACTAGTTCTCAAATGGGTGGGTCCCCAGGAGATTCCAAAAAGTCAGAAATAAGGGGATACTTTTAGGAGAACTTGGGCTTTAAATGGCCTCCTGTATTTCTGTTAGCCCAGCATGGACCACCTCCCTTGGAGGTTTGGATTCAGTGTACTCCATAGCCATTAACATCTGTAGTTGCTTTGTTCACCTGCTGTTGTCAGGATCTTAGCTGTAGGAGACACTTAAACAGAAACATTAGAGTCATCTCCACCCATAAGGCACCATGTAACAAATTCATATGTGTCTAGCATGGATTTTATGTGATCCCATACTTGGCCAAAGAATGTGGCAGACAAATCCAATAGCTTGACTTGTGTTAAGACGCATAGGTTCTGATTAAATGTTTGTAGCTGGGTAATGGTAAACCAGGTGAAATCCTGGGAAAATTTTGAGGTGAAAAATAAAATTGCTGATGGAGGAGCCTAGCCTTTTTCAGCAAGGTCAAAGACACTGTTAAAATCATAATTAAGGAGTTTACTCTGTGGTTGCCGGTTGTTACCATTCCTGGTAGCCCTGTATGATATCTGATATGGAATATGCACCAGGGGTGTCCTCTGGAATGTAATAAGCTTTGAAAAGTTTGCTCAGTTTTGAGATGAAATCCTTTTGGGACTTTAATTTTGCAAAAGATAGCATTTTGCATGCTTGTGTGCCATAGCGACTATCTGAGAAAATATTTATAGGTTCTGGTTAGGTCATTTCCAATACCTTAAGGACTACCACTAACTACTCTAGTTATTTTTATCCAGGATTTGGTTGAGTATAGGACCTTTACTTATGATTAACTCCCATTATTATTAACCCAAAATTAGTTTTTTTGGCATCTGTAAAGGCTACAGCAGCCTGGGGAATGGCATTTTTGATGGTGTGGCATAATGTTTAATCTCTAATTCTAAAAGGGGGTGCTCAGAACGATTATCCAGCATGCCCACACTGGACCTAGAAATTGCTTTAAAAACAGACTTCCTCTCTAAGTGGTTTGATGGTTTTCCTGGCTTTGCTTATGACAATGTCTCTGCAGTCTCCATCTATAACTGTAACTCCTGGTTCAGGGAGTACACCATTTACCATGAGTGGCTGCTGACTGGCCTGAAGGGCAGAAAATGGCTGTTTTTCATAGACTGTCCCAAGAAACAGGCTGACCATAGAGGATGAGCAACAGAAACTCCTTGCTGCCACCATGACTTTGGAAGAGGACCTAAAGGTGCTCCACAATCCACAAGCTAGGTCACAAAGACACCAACATTTCTATTATAAGATTGGTTCTACTGCTATTCAAGTAACCTTAACAGATAGAACAAAAGTATTGGGGCAATCTGTCTTTTTAAATGACATCTACTATTCTTCTGAAATTGAAAAGATTTGCCTAGTGGATGAGAATCAGTTCAACTTAACCATTGCAAACCAAGGCACAGCATTTACTTTCATGCAGCAGGAGTATGAAGCCATTGTTCAGTCTATCATTCATATCAGGACCCGCTGGGCGCTTCTACTTACAGTGATATCCCTTTTGGCATTTAGGACATTAGGTTTTCGGATGAGCCCTGGGACAATCCCTATTTAAATGGCCAGACTGTAAACAACCCAGACAAGTACGATCTGGCAGGACAGAAATATCATCCTTGTCAAGTTTGGCATTGACCAAGACATTGATGGAAACCCTCAAGGCAGAAAAATGGGCTTGTTCTGTGTGTCAATATCACAAGCGGCCAAGACTCACTTCTGAATATTTTCATTTCTAACAGCTGTGATGACATTATGGGTGATGGAGTTGAGCCCCTCTCAGGTTAGCTCTTTAAAAAATATATCCTTGGTAGAGCCAGATGGGATTTGCTTTTCAACAGCACTGGTGACAGAGGTCAAAAATTCCAAAAATGGTTCCATAGCTTGCTGGACAAGATTGTGGTAATAGCCTACTCTGTCCTGGGTTGTACAAAGTTTGAAGGCCTTGAAGGCTAGGTCTGACATTTGTTGGAAATATGCATGTTTGCCAATCATAGATTGTGAGTCAGGGTCAGTGTATTGCCCATGGCCAGTAAGCATGTCAAGGGTGAAATTAAGTCCAAATCACAAATTTGTACAGGCTTGGGTCTCTGCTCCATCATTATAAGCAGAGCACCACTGGAGGAAAACTGAGGGGTCAAGAATGGCCTTTAACATTGAGTACCAATCTTAATGAGTTTGAAATTGTATTGCTCATTGTCTGAGTACCTGCTCAAAATAAGATCATTTAACCTTGCATAACCCTTCATGGTTCTCAGCCTGCTCCCGGCCCTGCTGCTGCTGGGAGGGCACATAGCTGGCAAGGATAACATTTCTGGAGCCTCCAGATGTTGCAGGAGGGCTTGCTTGTTTGTCTCGGCCTCCTAGCTTGCATACCCCCAAAATAATCAAAGAAAAATTGTACTAATTAAATCACTGCTTGGCTCATTAGCTCTAGTTTCTTATTGGCTAATTCTTACATCTTAATTTAACCCATTTCTATTAATCTGTATATCGCCACATGGCAGTGGCTTACCAGGTAAAATTGAGCACATCTATCCCTGGTGGAGGATCCATGGCATTCCCCTCATTCAGCTTTCTTCCTCCCAGAATTCAGTTCTTTCTTCTCTGCCTACCTAAATTCTTCCCTATCAGGCCAAGGCAGTTTTTCTACTCATTAACCAATACAAGCAACACACAAAGGGGACTCCCCTGGCAGCATCAATGACTTCAAGAGGAAAATTGGCATAGAAGAGGCTTCTTAGCCATTTGGACAAGAAACCTCTCTTTCCTTGACTGCTTCACTGGATATGCAGTACCCACAGAGAGATGACTGCTGAACTTGCCTAAAGATGAGATGGTCCTTCAGGGTTCCTGCTTCATGAAAGAGTCTGCAAGACATTCTGCAGGACAAAGAATAAAGTGACTGAACTGTCTTTAAAATTTCCTGCTTCATGAAAAAGTCTGCTGGATACTATGGGCCTGTAAGCTGAAGATGAATGCCCCAACAGTACCAAAGAACTTTGGGTGACTGTCCAGGCAGCAAGATGTCTCTATCAATTCTAGAGTTTTGGAAACTGCTTACAATGTACTTCCTGTTTACTTAGGTAATACTATATCCTTCTGGAGTCTTTGATGGAGTTGAAGAATTTATAATTAAGTATAGTTTTCCTTAGTTATTATAAAAGATAAAGTAGATATAAACATTGTAACTGTAATTCTTACTTGATACCCGTTATATGTAATTTTACTATGTTAAAGTTAAAACTTTCCTTCTTATTTAAAGAGAAAAGGGGAGGTGAAGTAGGAGTCCCCTCTGTGTATTGCTTGTATTGGTTAATGAATAAAGAAACTGCCTTGGCCTGCTATGGCAGAACTTAGGTAAGCGAAAAAGACAGAATTGAATTGTGGGAGGAAGAAAACAGAGTCAGAGAGATGCCATGGATCTGCCAGAGACAGACACTGGGAATTTTACCTGGTAAACCACTACCACATGGCAATACATAGATTAATAGAAATGGGTTAAATTAAGATGTAAGAATTAACCAATAAAAAACTAGAGCTAATAGGCCAAGCAGTGATTTAATTAATACAGTTTTTGTGTGGTTATTTTTGGGTTAAGCTTGCTGGGTGGCCAGGATGAACAAGCAGGCCCTCTCCTTGCAACATCCAGACTCCATAGGGATGGGATGCACTCAAAATTTCTCAAGCATATCAGAAATGGACTGGAACCACAAATGTTGGACCCAGTAGTGATCATCCTCATTTAGTGACCTTTTCAGGTGCTTGTCCTTGCCCTGGAAGTTAAAAGTGAGGAAATAGTCACCACATCTTGTACTGGGAAGACACCATAGGAGCCAATGCTTCCTTTCAGCACTAACTGGAACATATCATGGAACTAAGGATATCTTGAGAAGGTCAGATCCACCTCAGCACTCTCTGACTTTTCTTGGAACAGGAATGACCCTGTGGCTGCTTGTGGAGTATCCAGATGAGGGAGGGGGTTGAGAGGTAATGAACTGTTTTTGCTGGGGACCTCTCCTCAATTGGAATTCCAGAAAGAAGTTCCATTGAGTCTAAGTGGGAGGCAGTAATGGAGGCAGAATTAGGGGAGAAGGATGCTGACGTCTGCCTGGAAAGACCCCATTATCCCCCTGTTTCAGGTGGTCATTACTCTCGCTGGGTCCCAGCAGCTGATCCTTTCTGGGAAGACTCTCTGAATGATTCAGGCAGGGCAACTCCAGGATATATGTGTTATCCTTTGTGAGGAAGGAGGTCCCACGGGCCAGGGGAGGGCTCATGAGATGAAAGCTGATATCAGTGCAGAGTCCTGGGCTTAGGCACTTCTGGATTTCAGACACCCAGGGCTTAACATGAAATGCATCAGTTGTCTTCAGAAGGTACTTTGAAGGGCCTTATACTTTAACCACAAATATGTACAGCCTTGGCTGTGCAGACATCAGTGATAGTAGAACAGGGAATGCTGAGTCAGTGTCATGATGCCTTGGGTGGTATGAAGAAATTCAAGCAATTTCCTCCTCCTTCTCCTTCACTTTGTAACAGTAGGCAACACTTCTGTCACTGAGGCTGCCCTTCTCCCCAGAAGTCATCCCAGCTGCCCCTCCTCCATGACCCACTCCTTCTGGGTCAGGGACAGCTTCTTCAGTCCTGATAAAACTGAGAAGCTCTTCTCTCTGTACCATTCTTGCTTTGTCTTTTAAGGTTCCCCCTCTGCAACTCAGTCTCAGTCTCTCAAAGTGATGAGTTTTTCTCTCCCCAGGAGATGTGCCATCACCAGCCAATTCCCTACCAACTGTCTAAGCATCACCAGAGAGGAGCTGTAGTTGCTGTTTCCTAGGACTGGAAGGCCTGATGTGGTCTCTAGAGACCCAACTATGGAGGAAGAGTCAATGGGCTCTGCAGGCTGCATCCTACAGAATCTCTGACTGAGTGACCCACTAAACAGAGGGAGAAACATTTCTTGAGTTTTGGTTTTGATGACCTTGTAGAGGAGGAAGAGGCTGAGGAAGGAAGGGGGCCAGCTAGGTTTTCAGAACATAGAGAGAAGCTCAACACAGAAAGTCATGTGGTGGTGTAATCTCCACATTAGGGTTCAACGGGGCCAAGACAGTTGGGAAGAGTGAGCCCAAGGCCCAGGCCACCTCAACTTCGAAGTGCTGCAGGAATAGTTTAGAAAAATGGCCAGAAAAAACAGCTTCTGCTTCAGACTCTGCATATTTTGGGTGGGAGGCCAGGTAAAGGCAAAAACAGCAAGCAAAATCCAGGGCAGCAGCTCTCCCATGGGACTCACAGACTCTTGTCAACTTTGGGGAGAGGGTGGTGACAGCACTGGTGAAGAAGGGAAGGCCCTATCCTCTGGGGAAGGAGCACTATTCATGATGGACCCCAGAAGGAGCCTGTGAGGAGGGGCAGCAAAGAAAGCTGCCCAAAGTGAACAGCAACAACTGCATCTTGGTCCCTGTGCTCAGCTCCAGCATCAAACTAGTGGAAGTAGCCCCTGTCTGAGGAGAATGTTCCCATTCAGGAAGGGAAAGAGGATTCAAGCACAGTCAAACAGCCAAAGCCTCTCCTTGAGTTAAGAGACCAGCTACCATCATTAATGACTTAATAGGTGATCTCTGCTATGATAAAAATAAAAGGGCACTGACCCCCAAGTGGCTGCAGCAAGCATGAGGGGAAGTGAGTCCCAGGGAGGGAGCCACATGGCAGGTGAGAGACCTCTCAGGCAGCCATACAGAGAAACTGTCTATTTATTTAGTGGGTTTAGAGGGGAAAGGGAAAGGGGAGAAGGAGAGAATGGAGAAAGAGTAGAGAGGAATAGAGACAGAGACAGAGAGAGGAGGAAGAGGAGAAGTGGGGAGAAGGGAGGGAGTCAGAAGCTGCCTCTTCGGGAGAGAGAGGAAAAGAAAAGAACTCAGACTGGAAGCAGAAGAAAGATCTCCTTGCCTCAGCAGAAAGGGAAGGGCAGGAGTGGATGGGACTTGTTTCTTAAAAGGACAGGGCAGACCATTAGATTCTCATCTTTTTTTATAATAAAAAGGTGGGAGGCTAGGCACAACAGGTTAAAGGAATTGGGATGGTGGATTCTCAAGACTGCTTTCTTCTTATTTGTGGGTGTCATCTTGAGGGGAGAACCTGAGAAAGCTGGGTGCTGGTCACATCCTAGCATAGCTCGTTGCTCCTGTTTGGTGTTTGTTGTATGGAAATGTCTAGTGTCTCTGACACCTGTTTAAGGTATTGGCAGAACAAAGGGCAAAGTTAAGTTTAGGAAAGAAAATTAGGACTGAGGAATTTAGAGGGGTCTATCTGACCTGCTTAAGGTGGATCCTTCCATTTATCTCCCTGGAACTCACGAGAATTTTTTGGGTTTGTGAAAACATAAGTTTTACATGTATGCATTTACAAACAGAAGCATATTTATATCAGAATGAAAGTATTTTTGAAACTATAAAAGGCAGCATGAGAGAGAAATTTGATAATTTATATTTATCCTCACACACAACTTTATAACTTTCAGGTATACACCTTAATAATGTGTATTTGTATTTTCCTGAAATTTGTTTGGTGAGGCTGTCCTTTTACACCGACAAAACCTCTCAGCTGTCAAACTGAATCAGAGATCTTTGAGAAGGATAAAATTTTAGTTGAGTTATTGATTAAAAAAACAACAGAGAACTTACTTGTTTGGCACCTAGAGCTACTCCTCAAGGTCCTCCATGGTCGCTGAGGGTTGTATTTTTCTTTTGCTGTTTAGGGTAGGGCTTGCCAGGCTCCAGAAGATCCTGTGGGCTAGAAATCTGTAGGAAGACAAACCTACCTTTACCTGAGCAGCTAGGCTGTCGATTCCAGTGATTCTATCCACGTCTGGAGATCTTCTGTTTAGATGAAAGGCAGTTTTTCCCAGTGGTCAGCACTTGGCAGCTGAAATGAATTGCGGATGGATGTTGTTTTGTGACCATTTGTCTCCTGTCTTCTTTGGAGGAAATAGAGTGTTGTTGCCAGGAACCAACCTGTCTCTTTTTATTATGAAAAGTTTTTTAATAATTAAATATTTAAATACCATATTTCCCAGATCTCTGAACAGTTGAGGGATGTTTACTAGGTATAGATGAGTTATAATGACAGTATGGAATCTGACTGGAGAGCTGCGTCTGAGCTTGAATGTACTGGTTCTCAACAGGTAAAGCAGCGTTGAATTAAGGAACTTAAAAGTACATACCAATTTAAAACATGAGACTTATTGGTTTGTAGTCTGGAATAAGATGCAATGAATAGACAATTATAACATTTAACAGTAAACATATCTGTATTTAAGTTACATGTCTACACACACACACACACACAGAGTGAACAGGAATTGGGCAAAGTGAATGCTTTGGTAGACCCTACCAAATACACTACACAAAATGCCACTACACAAAACACATATGCAAAAGAGTCAGCACTGAGAAAGCAGGCAGGGAATACCTTAGTAAAGATGGTGGAACTTGGTGACCCGATCTGACTCTCAGCTAAGATGGCAGTGAAATCATATGACCTCAGTTCAGATGACAGTAAGGTCACCTGACCTCAGTCAAAATAGTGGCAGTCACATGTTGTATGGAAAAGCAACATTTTTTTAAATTTTTTTTCTCATTTTTTTATTCAAGATTTCCATCTCCTCCCCCTTCCCTCCCCTCCCTTCCACCCATACCCCCACTCCACCCCTCTCCAAAGACAAAGAGCCATCAGGGTTCCCTTCACTATGTTAAGTCCAAGGTCCTCCCAGCTCCCCCTAAGTCCAGGAAGGTGAGCAAGCAAACTGACAAGGCTCATAGTAAACCCGTCCATGATGTAGAGTTCATGTTCATTGCCATTGTCCTTGGTTTCTCAGTCCTCCTCCACCGTCAGCCACATTCAGAGAGTCCGGTTTGGTCCCCTGTTCCATCAGTCCCATTCCGACTGGACTTGGTGGTCTCCCGTTAGATCTGTTCCACAGTCTCAATGGGTAAAAGCACTCCTCGCGGTCCTGGCTTCCTTGCTCATGATCTCCCTCCTTTTGCTCCTCATCAGGACCTTGAGAGCTCAGTCTGGTGCTCCTATGTGGGGCTCTGTCATTTTCTCCATCCAATGCCAGGTAAAGGTTCTATGGTGATATGCAAGATACTCATGAGTATCACAATAGGATCTGGACATTTCTGGCACCCTCTCCTCAGCTGCCCTAGGAACTAGCTGGGGTCGTCTTCCTGGACACCTGGGAACCCCTCTAGAGTCAAGTCTCTGCCAACCCTAGAATGGTTCCCTTAACTAAGATATATAATTCCTTATTCCCATATCCACCCTTCCTATACCCCAACCATCCTATTCCCCCAAGCTCTTCCCATCCTCCACTTCACCCTTTTCTCTCCCCATCCCCCCATCCCCACATCCCACCCCACCCCCATGTTCCCATTTTTTGTACAGCAATCTTGTCTACTTCCAATAACCAGGAGCATAACTATATGTTTTTCTTTAGGTTCACCTTCTTATATAGCATCTCTAGGATTTTTTACGAATTATAGGCTCGATGACCTTTATTTATGGCTAGAAACCAATTATGAGTGAGTACATCCTATGTTCCTCTTTTTGGGCCTGGGTTACCTCGCTCAGGATGGTGTTTTCTATTTCCATCCATTTGCATGCAAAATTCAAGATGTCATTGTTTTTTACCACCGAGTAGTACTCTAATATGTATATATTCCACACTTTCTTCATCCATTCTTCCACTGAAGGGCATCTAGGTTGTTTCCAGGTTCTGGCTATTACAAATAATGCTGCTATAAACATAGTTGAACAAATGCTTTTGTAGTATGATTGGGCATCTCTTGGGTAAATTCCCAATAGTGGGATTGCTGGGTCCTGGGGTAGGTTGATCCCAAATTTCCTGAGAAACCTCCACACTGCTTTCCAAAGCGGTTGCACAAGTTTGCATTCCCACCAGCAATGGATGAGTGTACCCCTTACTCCACATCCTCTCCAGCAAAGGCTATCATTGGTGTTTTTGATTTTAGCGATTCTGACAGGTGTAAGATGGTATCTCAACGTTGTTTTGATTTGCATTTCCCTGATTGCTAAGGAGGTTGAGCATGCCCTTAAGTGTCTTTTGGCCATTCGGACTTCTTCTGTTGAGAATTCTCTGTTCAGTTCAGTGCCCCGAGCCATGAGAGTTTTAAACATAATAACAAGCGAGACCTAGAGGCATGATCTGCCATGTTGCCAAGCCATTGTACAATATAAGGAAGTTATTGAAACATGGGATATAAAACCTATCCAGTCATCCTGAACGCGCCTCTGTTACCAGTTAAAAAACCTCACACCAATGATTACCACCCAGTACATGGCTTAAGGGAAGTGAACAAGACAGTTATGCACATACATCCCACCATTTCCAATCCTTTTTAAACACTGTTGAGTACCCTGCCTCCCAACCAGAAATGGTACACTAACTGGATTTAAAAGATGCATTCTACAGAATGGGAAAAGATCTTCACTAACCCCACATCAGACAGAGGTCTGATCTTCAAAATACACAAAGAACTCAAGTAATTGGTCATCAAAAGAACACATAATCCAATAAAAAATGGAGCACAGACCTAAACAGAGAACTCTCAACAGAGGAATCTAACATGGCTGAAAGACACTTAAGGAAATTTTCGACCTCCTTAGTCATCAGAGACATGCAAATCAAAGCAACTCTGAGATTCCATCTTACACCTGTAAGAATGACCAAGACAAAAACACTGATAACAACTTATGCTGGAGAGGTTTGGGGGTAAAGGGAACACTCTTGCATGACTGGTGGGAATGCAAGCTGGTACAAGCCCTTTGGATGACAGTGTGGAGATTTCTCAAAAAAATTAGTAAACAACCTTCCTCAAGACCCAGTAATACCATTTTTGGGTATATATCCAGAGGATGCTCAATCGTGCCACAAAGACATATACTCAACTATGTTCATAGAAGCATTGTTTGTCATAGCCAGAAACTGAACACAACCTAAATGCCCTTCAACCAAAAAATGGATAAGGAAAATCTGGTACATTTAAACAATGGAATACTACACAACAGAAGAAAACAACAACATCTTGAACTTTGCAGGCAAATAGAAAACATCATTTTGAGTGAAGTAACCCAGATACAAAAAGACAATGTTCACACGTACTCACTCATAGGTAGTTTTTAAATATGCCGGGCGGTGGTGGCGCACACCTTTAATCCCAGCACTCGGGAGGCAGAGGCAGGCGGATCTCTGTGAGTTCGAGGCCAGCCTGGTCTACAAGAGCTAGTTCCAGGACAGGCTCTAAAAAAATAAGCTGCAGAGAAACCCTGTTTCGAAAAACCAATCAATCAATCAATCAATCAATCAATCAATCAATCAATAAATAAATAAATAGCAAGCAAAGAAAACCAGCCCACAAACCACAGTCCCAGAGAACTGAGATAACAATGAGGACACTAAGAGAGACATGCATAGATCTAATCTACACAGGATGTGGAAAAAGACAAGATCTCCTGAGTAAATTGGGAACATGGGGACCTTGGAAGAGGGTTGAAGGAGAGGTGAGAGGTAGGAAGGGGAACAGAGAAAAATGTAGAGCTCAATAAAAATTAAAAAAGATTCATATTTTAGCGTGCCACTAGCTCCCAAGAGCCAGATCTTCTTTGCCTTTGAATGGCATGATCGGGGTCAGCAGACAGCTAATCTGGACCAGGGTGCCTCAAGGATTTAAGAACTTTCCCACCATAGTTGATGAGGCACTACATGAAGACCTGGGTGAGTACCGACTTAAGAACCTAGAAGAAAGTCTCTTACAGTATGTGGATGACCGCTTAATTGCAGCTGAGGATCAGAAAAAGGTGCCTGAAGGAAACCTTGCTGCTACAATGTGCCCTCGGGGATTTGGGATACTGAGCCTCTGCAAAAAAGGCTCAGATCTGCCAACGACAGGTAATGTACCTGGGATACATCCTTAAAGAAGGCCAATAACGACTTTCCGAGGCCTGCAAGGAGACACTACTAAAAGTCCCAACTCCCACTTCTACCAAACAAGTAAGGGAGTTCCTGAGGACTTCTGGGTTCTGCTGCCTTTGGATCCCTGGATTGACTGAAATAACTACATCTCTGTATGAAGCCACCAAGAGTGACTTCACTTGGACCGAGGAAAGGCAGAAGGCAATTGACACTCTGAAACGGAAAATCCTGGAGGCTCGGGCACTTGGACTCCCAGATGTATAAGCCTTTCTACCTGTTCATGGGAATAGCAAAGAGGTGCTCATTTAGGCAGTGGGACCATGGAAGCATGCATGGAAGGCCTACCTATCCAAAAAGTTAGACCTGTGGCAGTAGCCTGGCCTCCCTGGCTCTTCATTATAGCAGCTGTAGTCCTCTTGGTAAAAGATACAGACAAGCTAACCCTGGGACAGAATCTGACTATTGCCACGCCCAACACATCAGAGGGGATTCTAATGCAACAACCACACCAGTGGCTGAGCAATGCCTGAATGACCCACTATCAGGCTTTACTCCTTACTCCAGCCTGGAATACGTTCCAAGTCCCAACAACTTTCAACATGGCCACGTTGTTACCTGACCCTGACCGCTACCTCAGTTGCATGATTGTTTTGGGATACTGGCACGTATGCATTGCATCAGACCGGACCTGAAGGATACCCCACTGCCGGACACGGAGGACAGTTGGTTCAGAGATGGGAGCAGTTATGTGTTAAATAGACAAAGGGACATGGGGCAGCGGTCACAATGACTACGGAAGTTGTATGGGCAGAACCCCTACTAACAGGAACATCTGCACAAAGGGCAGAGTTGATAGCTCTCACTAGAGCCCTAAGTCTTGGAAAAGAAAAGAGGCTTAACGTCTGCACAGACAGCAGGTATGCCTTCATCACTGCTCATATTCATGGCACAATGTATAAGGAGAGAGGCCTCCTATCAGCTGAAGGAAAGACAATCAAGAATAAACAGGAGATCCTGGATCTCCTAGGCCCTTTGGGAACTCTCAATATTGGCTATTATCCACTGCTCTGGACAACAGAGAGTCTCAGGACCCACGCAGAAGGGAAGTAGCCTGGCTGATAGGACTGCCAAAGAAATAGCGATGGCCCCCAGGTTACACCAGTATGAATAGACCCAGGGACAAGGAACTTATCCCAGATTCCCAACTACACACCTGAAGATCTGGCATGCATCCTTACCTTGCTTATGGGTCAACCCCTAAAAGACTAGAGGAAAAGAGCCGATGCGCTGGTCATCATGCCAAGGAAGCTAGGACATGACATACACAAAAAGAAAGATTCACCAGGCCTCACATTTGGAAATGCACTGAATGCAGGGCCTACTGTGTAAGGTCAAAGTTAAAATTCAGAATAGCAGACAAGCTATTGAACAAATTGTGTCCCAGTATCATGCCTGCCAATTGACCAATGCTATACCATCCCCCTCAAATCCTGGCACTAGACAGAGGGGGACTCAACCAAGTAAGTATTGGGAAGTAGATTTTACTGAAATCAAATCTGGAAAATTGGATATAAGTACTTGTTAGTATTCATAGACACCTTCTCTGGATGGACTGAGGTGTATTTAACCAAACATAAGATGACCAACATGGTATCAAAGAAATTAATTGGAGAAACCCTGCCCAGGCATGGCTTCCCGGTCATGACTGGGTCTGACAATGGCCCAGCCTTTATATCACAGGTAAGTCAGGGAATAGCCACTGCACTGGGGACCTATTGGAAACTCCATTGTGCTTATACACCCCAGAGCTCAGGGCAGGTAGAAAAGATGAATAGAATCCTTTAAAAATACCTTACCTAAATTAGCTCTGAAGACTGGTGCAGATTGGATCACTCTCCTCCCCTTTGCTCTGTTTAGGGTGAGGAACTCTCCATATCAGATGGGCCTCACTTTCTTTGAGATCATGTATGAGACAACCCTCCCATGATGCCAAGCCTCCAGACTGACCTGTTCTCCACCCTGGATAACCAGGACATGCTGAACTCCCTCCACAGGCTGTAATTAACCCACAGTGGGTCTGGCCTCAACTGAGGGTCATATATGAAGCAGATGTTCCCCCTAAGTCCCGCAGGTTACCCAGTCGACTAGGTCCTCATTCACAGACATCAGCTCAAGACCTTGGAGCCAAGATGGAAAGGTCAATTCATTGTTCTGATGACCATTCCAATGGCCCTCAAAGGAGACAGCATCACCACCTGGTGCAATACTCCCACACTGTCCAGCTGTTCTGTTTGCCATCTCAGAGGACTACAAAGGAGACACATCTACATGGGAGGCTTCCCTCCAATCCACTAAAACTGCATCTTTGCCATGGACATCCAGTCGAGCCTCACTGATTTCATTTCATCTGCTAGCTGCCAATGTTTCCTCTTTCTCCTCCATGCACAACCTCCACTCCCCATGGAACCAAACCTGAATGATTATTGACAAGGAAGGTACTACAGCTAATAGCATCTCTTCTGTTCAGACATCCAAGCACACTTGGTTTCTTACCTTTATGTAGACCTTTGTGATCTAGGAGGAGAAAGATAGGACCTTTCAGACCAGGAACAATTCCCAGGGTATGAATGCAAAACACCTGGATGATGGGGGTCAACTCTCTCTTTGGGATTCTATGTCTGTCCTGGCTACTCTTGCTCCATGGAGCAACAACATACTTGTGAGGGTGAGGGGATACCTACTGCATCCAATTGGGGTGTGAGTCCACCAGTTGGATTAGCTGGTCACTCCCTGTCAGTGGGGACTTAATTATTGTTCAATAGGCAGGAAATATGAAGACAGCGGGAATAGGAACATGTTCCATAGGTGGGAAATGAGTTGACTGTGGATCCTGCTACAATAAGGAGCTATACCCCAAGCACCCCTAGGCAACTGCTGTAGGGTGCTGCAACCAACTTGTAATCAAATTCACCGAGGCAGGCAAAAAGGCTTATCGGACCACCGGTAAGACCTAGGGCCTAGGGCTCTACTGCACTAGCTATGACCCAGTACTGACATTCACCATGTGCAAAGCCAGTAACCCTCAATTAAGATTTTGATAGGACCCAATTGGGTCATTAATCCACCACAGGCCCCCAGCCCATCACCCCAAGTTATGTCTGGGGGGATGACTCCACAACCAAGTCAGGCGAATGTCAGATATAGACTCATGATTATGTCAACCATCAACCCATTGATGGGACACAAGCACCCTTTCACAGATCTGTTCGGTAGATCATACCTGGTACTGAATGCTTCCCAGCCCAATTTGACCAAAGCTTGCTAGCTCTGTTATGACATAGCTCCTCCTTACTATGAGGGCCTAGCAGTTAGTGCCACTATTTCTACCACAGCTGAAATCAATCATTGCTGGTGGCAGCACAGCAAAAAAGGCCTTACCCATTGAACCCATCACCTCATACTCTGATGGAGGAGAGTTATCTGTCTATGTTTCTTTCATTGGTTAATTAATAAAGAAAACTGCCTTGGCCCTTTAAGAGACAGAAAATTAGGTAGGTGGAGTAGACAGAACAGAATTGTGGGAACAAGGAAGTAGAGTTGGGGAGACGCTTCAGGCAGTCACCATAGTGAGTCTCCATGCTTCTCCTCTCCGAGATGGACGCAGGTTAAGATCTCTCCTGGTAAGCCACACCTTGTGGTGCTACCCAGATTACTAAATATGGGTTAAAGGAAGATGTGAGAATTAACCAATAAGAGGCTGAAACTATGGGCCAGGCAGTGTTTTAAAAGAATACAGTTTCTGTGTAATTATTTCGGGTGTAAAGCTAGGCGGCGGCCGGGTGGCGGGACACAGCCCCGCCGCTTCACACTACAATACTCTCCTAATGTAACTTTTCTGCGTTTTGCCTTTAAATAATGCCCTCTAGAAGGGCAGGGTACTTCCTCTTGTGGTTATGCTGACAATGTCCCTGCTAGCTTATAAGGTAAACCCAATAAACCTTGCTTTTGTATTTCGGTGAGTTGTTCTCCCTGATGGTCTTTTGGGGTCCCATGGCCTGGGCATAACAGGGCAAATTGAAGATGCCTGCTGAGAGTCTGGATAGGGACAGCAGCAGCAGCAGCAAGCAAGAAAGAAAATGCCCAAAAGAGGGTAATAAGGACCCCAAAAGGTGAAGGTCCATCCATGCTAGGTGCCAGTTTGTTGCAGGCTTATTGTGTGATCCCCTTTCCCAGGAGGCTGGGTATGAGAAGACAAGGACGCTATGACACAGACTCAGATATTCTGATGTAAAGGCTCTTTATAAAAGGGTCAAGGTTTTTATAGGGTTAGGGAAATTAAGCTGCCTCAGGAACATTTTTGATTGGTCCTTTTGAAATTGGAAGTCACGTCTGGAGTGTTGTGATTGGCTAGGAGTATGTTTCATAACTAGGAATAGTTACTGTGTTTATGGTCCACTGGCAAGTTGTTTTGGTCAATTTTGCTTATTCATTGTAAGTTTGCACGTGCTTGGCTGTGCTTGCACTATTGCCCTGCCTCACTATCCCACATCAGATGTCACATTCTTGAAAATAAATGGTATCTCTTTGTCCAAGAAAGTATGGTTTTTATTCAATGAATATTTACTGAGAATGATAGTATGCATATTCTAGATGCTTTAGAGAAGAACATAGGTGGCTTATATAAATTCACCTCAGTTATTGTTCTTGTTGACTTCACTATTATGATTAAATGTTGATTGATATCCCATCACTTATCAAAAACATAATATTTCATCTTAAACAATAATTATAACACTGTACAAAATTGAAATTATCCCCTGAAATTTTATGCCCACTCAGGATTTCAGAAAGTGATCTTATTTCGAAATCAGTGTTTGTAGATATGATTAAGGTGAGTTTTAGGTACAGGAGTACCAAGAATTTTCAGTAAGTGATGGAACTTAGGGAGAAGCAAGGAAAGAATATTTCTTAGAGTCCCTTGAAGACAACATGGTCATATGGGAACCTTGACTTTTGAACCCTAATTTTCAGGACTGTAATGAATGTATTTGATGTTTTTATGTTGCCACAGAGCTTATGGTAATACTCTATGGCATCCCTGAGACTGTAATATATACATATATGTAATTATATAATTGTATTAATATATCAAGAGTTGCCTGTTCTTCCTACAGAAAGTAGTACAGGAGAATTTAACATGATTTAACTCCTTTATTTTTCAGATAAAACCCGGAAAGTAGCTATTTTAACTCTTCTCTTGTGAGCGTGGAAAGAGCATACTCAAAGGAAGGACATGACCAGTGCATTTGTTTCTCTCCTACCTACCCACCACATCTCCCAGAACAGTTTTTTAAATATTTATTTATTTTATTATTATGTATACAACATTCTGTCTGTATGTATACAGGCCAGAAGAGGGCATAAGACCTCATTACACATGGTTGTGAGCTACCATGTGGTTGCTGAGAATTGAACTCAGAACCTTTGGAAAGGCAGGCAATGCTCTTAACCACTGAGCCATCTCTCCAGCCCCACCCCAACGGTTCTTAATAAGGTAAAAGTGACAGCACTTGCCTTAAGTACACATCAGAGAGTACTTGGAATCTCAAGATTGTTACACCAAGGAAGTTCCTTAATCTATCTGAACCTGTATAATATCTACTTTGTAGTGTTATAACAAGAAATGAAATAATTTCTTGAAGTATATTGCATGCCACAATATATGGTAACTTATTGTCCATATTATTGTTTAAGCTAAAATAATTGCATATTGTTCTTTGTAGTTTTCTGATGGTCCAAATTTTCCTCTTGACTTTACTGTTTCATCTTCTAAACATCCTAGGCTTCTCATTTCTTGAAGTTCTCCTCTTCTGTATATCCCTCCTCAGCTGATATGAATGAAGGTTCTCTCTCTTTTCTGAGCCAGCAGGTATTTATGCTTATTCTTCTAAAAATGACATATTCACTTTTAATGTGATGCTAGTATGTTAGTTTGAGTGACAAGGTAGGTATTATTATGCCTATGCTTTTAAGGTAAAATATTCCAAATCTTTTAATGTTTTCACACGGTGAACTTTTTATATTAACAGAGTCTAGTCTAACACAGCTTCTACAATCACGGTCCTCATGTTCATTCTTTCCCCAACCCTTCTTTTTTTCCTCAGACTTTTCATTGATTTTTATTCAGCCTTTGTTTCTATGGGACATGAGAGTTTATATCATGACTGCAACGTATCCCAGCCTCTCTCTCTCTCTATCTCCCATCCTCTGCAATTATCCTGTTAATTCTGAATGTTCCACAATAGGTTTTGAATGTTTCCTCTGAAGTGCCTTTTGAAGTTCAATTCCCTCTGTGTGAGACATACTGGTACTCTGAATGGCTAGAGGATCATAGGAACCCCATACTGATGAATGAATTTGGATATTACCACCTGAGATGTTAGTTACAAAAGGAATAATTTGTCTCCTTTTCCTTGGTCTCACATTCTTTGTGATGCTTTCTACCATGTTATGGCCACAATAAGTTCTTTTTCATTAGGTGCCAGTACTGTATGCTTGGACTCTCAACATCTAGAATCCAAAACTGAAATTGTTTCTATTATTCACAATATACCTTGTCTGCAATATTCTATTATAGCATTGGATAACAGACTAAGACTCTCAGTCTTAACTTTGAGCAAACTTATCAAGTGATCCCATAAATAAATTTGATTGTATCCTAATAGGAAATATTCCTTTTGGTCAGTAAGAACTATTTGAAAATGTACTGCTCTTCACTCTTTCAAATGCTATTCTTGATTCTTTATACATATTAACTAGTTCAACCTTCAAAGTAACCAGGCATCTGGTATTGCCTTTTTCTTGTAGAAGATAAAACCAAATTAATAATATCACAGAGCTAATGAAAAACAGAACCGGAATTTTAACCCAAACTGAACTACAATACCATGATTCTGAAAATAAGTGCAGCCATCTCCTTTTGGTAAGTTGAGATACACTAAACACTATCCAACCTTCTCAGGATTGGCTGCAATGATAAACTCTCACATCACCTGAAATACTCAGGTAGACTTCAACGTCAGTAGAATGTGTAAAACTAAATTGTTTTTCCTTTGAATTGTGAATAACTGAGTCTGTTATGTTTAAGGAACACAGGATGACGGTGAAATTATATGAATAAAGCATGAAATATGTGAATTGTCAACTCCATGTGGCCATTGATGAAGCTATGTATTACACAGGTCCATTCTCATGGAACATATCAACTTTTCAAAGTAAAAAATTGTTTAGAAAAATAAAGAGAAAAAAAAGCTCTGCTGCAAGAAAGCATATAAACCTGCCTTAACAATAGATGGAAAGTAGATCAGAGGGATGCTTACACAACTTCAAATTTGCTAGGCATTTTTTAATTCTACATTTCAATGTAAAAACATTGAAAAGTCATTGAGGTTTATAGCATGTAAATTATACGTCAGTGGGGCTGTTAAAAACAATAGGATGGAGACAGGAAAGTGAGACAGTGAGACTTCAATTATTGGGAGCCTGAATATTTTATCCACAAGCATATATAAGCCCTAGCTACAAGCCTGTAAGTTTGCAAGGATCAATGAACAAATGATACACAGATGCAACCTATAAAGTTAAAAATGACACAAAATTCATAGTTTCAGACTAGCAAATAACAAAGTATATAAATGTACTTATTGCTAATTCGATGACTTGAGTTCAATCCCTGGCACCTTCACAGTGAGAGGAAAAAGCAGACGCCAGTAAACTGTCCCCTGATCTGTACAAGCACACTGTAGCAAAAGTATGTCCACATACACACATGTGTCTGTGCACAGACACACACATACATACATACTATTGTAGTAACTTATTTTCAAAATATAAAATATAAATGGAAATTTTCAATAAGTAGCTTAAATATACCAAAATGCAGCCGTAAGTCAACTCTGTAATATATAATTCCAAATTATCTGTTTGAAGAAATATAAATAAGTTGGAAATAAAGTGTCTTTATTTCTTTTTCATGGTTTTTTTCCTCATTTTTTTATTAAAAATTTCCATCTCCTCCCCTCCTTCTCCCCCTTCCCTCCCTTCCATCCATACCCCCACTCCGCCCCTCTCCAAGCCAAAGAGCCATCAGGGTTCCCTTCACTATGTTAAGTCCAAGGTCCTCCCAGCTCCCCCTAAGTCCAGGAAGGTTGCTCACCTTCATGGTTTATTTTTTTATTTAAAAATTTCCATCTCCTCCCCTCCTCCTCCCCCTTAAGGTTTTTCTAATTAAGGATATCCAGCATGCAATCTTAAAATGATATTACTTACAAACACAAGTCTTCTGCAACATGAATTCCTTGGGCACCAACTTCGTGCAATGTACAGATTAGAAACTTGCAGTTCTGTGATCTTCCACTCTTTCTCGCAGCTAATCAACTGAGTCTATGTAGACTTAAGATATCAATAGCTAAGATGTTGAAGAGTGGGTGGGGTTGTGATTCAACAAACTACATTTTCTCAAGCCCTAAACCCCAGTGGGGCCTCCATTAATGGTCTGGTCTTATCTTTATCCCGACCATAGTTCACTGATCATTATCTGTCCAAGGGTTTAGATTCTTTAATTTTAATTTCTACCATCTGTATTGGTGACATAAAAGTTAAAGATGCTATGATTTGAATGTAAAGTGCTTCCCCTGGGTTCATGTATTGAATTCTTGTGTTGGTTAGTATTTATGTCAACTTGACACAAAATGAATCATCTGGTAAGAGCTGTGTCAACTGAGAAAATGCTTCTATTAAATTGACCTGTGGGGCATTTTCATGATTAATGATTTATGGCACAGGATCAAGCCCACTGTGAGAAGTGCCACCTCTGAGCAGGTTGTCTTTGGGTGTGTAAGAACCTATTCCCTATGGTGGAATGCCTTGCCCAGCCTTGAAACAAAGATGTGGAGTTTGGCCCTGCCTCAACTAGCTATGCCATGCTTTGCTGACTCCCATTGGAGGTCTTACCATTTCTGAATGGGGAGGGTAGGGGACTAGATGTGAAAGGAGTAGAAGAGAGGTTAGGGGCAGGACACGGGAAAGAAAAGGGAGGAGAAACTGTGATTGGTACATAAAACAAACAAGCAAACAAACAAATAGATTTTTAAAAATTAAAAAAAAATATGAAAGCAATCTGAGTGGGCCCATAGGAACAAGCTAGTAATCAGTATTCTTTGATTACATCCCCTCCAGCTCCAGGTTCCTGCTTGAGTTCCTATTCTGACTTCCCTCAGTTATGGACTATGACCTCAAAGCTTTTAGGAGGGAATAAACATTTTCCTCCCCAAGTTGCTTTTCGTCATGGTCTTTATCACATTCTCACAGTGATACAAAGCAAACTAAAATAATGCCTGGTCCTTAAGTTGTTGTGATGTTTTAAGAGGCTGTGGAAACTTAAGAAAACAGTTCTAGGTTGGAGAAAAGAAGTTCATCACAGGCAAGCTACCTATTGCTGTATTATCCTTGGTGCTTCCTTTTCAATGTGAGATGAACTTCTTCTGCCATACTCTGCTGTTGCCTTGATCTTCTCTCCAAGTAGATGAAGAAAAGCACCCATGAGTTCAATCTTCTGAAACACTGAGCCAAAAAAAGCCTTCTTCCCTGCAGGAGTTCAGTTCTTTGACCATTGTGATGAAACTCATATGCAAGACTTAGTTAAAGACAAGGATGCTTAGGAGACCAGTACTAAATTTATCAGAATTATCTTTTCCTGTATTTCAAAAGGCTCAATCAAGGTGTGTTTATCAGGATGAAGAATATACTATTAATCCTGGTTGCACATTCTGTCAGTAAGCTTAGGAGAGTAAGAAAAACTCACAGCTTTAGTTTCTTCATGTATTAAAAGGAAATCGTATTCATTTCTTTGAGGATGTATATTGAAGGAGAGGCACAATTAAATCAACAATGGAAAGCCCAGTGGGTACTGAGCACACAGAAGTTTCTTTAAGCTATCTATGGAGATGTTGGCACTTACCTCATCAACATGAGTGATGTAGTTTTCAATTTAAAGTAATTTAGTTAAACACTTATTGTTGACTATGTATGTGAAATATCTCCAAGGAGTCTTCAGCCCTAGACCCATTTCTGTGCTGTTAGTCATTTTATTATTGTCATACTTTTGCAGCTGGGGAGTGGGTCCCAGAGTGCTGGGTAGATTCTGTATGAGATAAACTTAAAAATTCTTGACAGGCAAGATGCAGAGAAGTTTTGCAGTGAAGGCCATGTGCCTCTAAATAGATAGCCAGGGGACTTTTTTTCTATATTAAACTATTGATTTTTCATAAACTCAAAGCAAAAAGGCCAGTGAAAACAATTGAACTCCAGATGAGGATTTAAAAAATATATACAGTCCTTTGTCCCTTGTTGACCACTTTCATGAAGCAACTTTCTTTCAGGGAAAAGATAAACCCACTAATTTCTAGGAAGTAAGTGGGTCAAAAGAGAGAAAGGGCAAGCCAAGAGAAAGCAGAGGTAGAATACAGTGTAGGAAGGACAACATCAAGCACCAAACTGGGAGACAAGATGGGAATGTAAGTTCTAGCCTGGCAACTACTGAGAATATTGCTTTTTTTTTCCTTTTCCAGCAACAAACAGATAAACATTAATGCTCTTTCTGCTTGATGAGTCTTCGACTTCTGAAAAGGAAGCCTGTTCCACTCTAGAAAAGATCTGGGTGACTCGGCAGACCTGTGGTGATGGTTCAGACTGGATTCACAGTTTTTTTGCTTGAGGTAGACTTCAGTTTTGGTTCAAACAACCATTTCATCAACACCTCTGATTTCAGCCAAAAGTGAATCTTGATATTAGCAACCAAGAAACTTGTAGCATAAAATTCTGTGAGAGCCCTGCAAGTGAGGTCCTGAAGTCTAAGAATATTAGTTTCAGGATACAATGTCCATTTGTCTTCTCTTGTGTAGACTATACATGGAAGGACGAGTCAGGGAATGCATGACCTGTGTCTCTATATGGATATCACCTTCTTCTATATTGGTGGACTACTATTTAACAATACTTCCTGAATAGGGTGACAGCACATTGTACATATCAGCTCATAAATGTCTTTAAGGAAGAGTAGAGGAGATTGAATATACCTTAATATTTTAACTATAGATTAAGACTACCCCAGACAATAAGCCTCATATTAGTTCAGAGCCAAGTAGGAGATTACTCCTCTATAAATCCATGTAGCGGCTCCATAATACAGGTGACATGTGAAAAATAGTGACAAAGTGTTGCTAGGGACTAAGTGATGTTCCTGCTGAAACCTGAAAAGGAGGTCAGTTCATGCTATGCCTTTTCAAAATATTTTGTCTCACCGAAAGACTCATAGATCAGGATAACCTATCCTATAATATGCCATGAGCTGAACACAATACTAATTTACTTTCAACTTTCTAGATAGAAGAGTTTGGCTCTTATGGAAGTAATATCATGAGATACTAAACATCCAGGGATATTGCATCTATCTATATTGAGACCCTAGTGTACCACACACCCACCCATTCTGCAGTGACATGAAAGCTTTTTTCCTCCCATGAAGGTAAAATACAAAAACTCTAAGTTATTATGAAATGTTGAAGTCGGTGCTTACAGAAAGTTTTTCTTCTGTACTATAATTGTCTGTGAGCTCACCCCTAATATGTTAGGGTATTTTTTTTTGTACTCTACCAAGCTATTTAATGGTCCATGAACCTCCTCCTTTGAGAAGAGTTTCTCATGACTGTTGCAAGAGCAACCATTCAATTAGCAATCATGGCTCTTAGTCTGTCCTTTTAGGTACAGACCACAAGGTAATGATTAGGTTCACATGGAGGACCTTGGTCTTAGCATAGAGTGGGGAACCCTGATGGCTCCTTGGCCTTGAGAGGGAGGGAGGGGAGGTATGGGTGGAGGGGAGGGGAGGGAAGGGGGAGAAGGAGGGGAGAGAAAGGGGAGAAGGAGGGGAGGGAGGGGGGAGGAGGAGGGAAGGAGATGGAAATTTTTAAATATAAAAAAAATAAACCATGAGAAAAAAAAAAAAAAAAAAGAGTTCATTTGAGCTGGGCAGTGGTGGCGCACATCTTTAATCCCAGCACTCGGGAGGCAGAGGCAGACGGATCTCTGTGAGTTCGAGGCCAGCCTGGTCTACAAGAGCTAGTTCCAGGACAGGCTCCAAAGCCACAGAGAAACCCTGTCTCGAAAAAACCAAAAAAAAAAAAAAAAAGAGTTAATTTGAATGTAGAAATGAATAAAAGTAGAAAACGTAGAAGTAAAATAAGGTAAAGCAGCAGTCAGTCATCAAAGGGTGAGATTCTGAGGAGATAATTCCCTTTAAAATTCATGGTACTTATTTGTAACCTAGACTTCAGTTATCTCATGAAGGGGCCAAAGATCTGGGATATTTGTATATCTTTTCTTGTGAAACAGGTTCATTTCTAATCACCATAGATTGGGACAGAAATTTCAATGTGGAAAGATTTCAGGTAGCTAGTAGAATAACCTACCTCATAGAGAAATTATTAGCACAGTGCACTCTACCCCTTAAGCTCATAAAATTTTAGATATTGTCTCTCTTAAAGAAAAGCACTGGATTTACCCATAAAGAAACTTTGCATTTACATCTTGGAGTGGGAGAGCTGCAGTTGTAGTCCTGGAATAAAGAGTGATATTCACTTAGGAAAATAAGGTGACTCAGTTATAAATATATGGAACTGTCCCAAGATCGGGATTCCGTATCAAAAAATTTCTGAGATCTACATGCCTGTCTCTCCCCAGAGGTCCTGCCTTAGTCAAGAGTTAGTGTTTTAAGACCTTGTCAGTGCAGATAAAGGCTCTATATGACAGGATCATCTCAATAATAGATTTTAAAAGGGCAAGATGCTAAATGCAAGTTGAAGCTGTATGAATAAGCTCTTGGGAAAATTTACCTGTATCTACAAGACTCTCTGGTACACAATCATTTTCTTTTCTTTTTTAAACTGTGGTTCAGTTAATGTATTTATTTTCAGATATGTGTATGCATGTGTGTGTGTGTGTGTGTGTGTGTGTGCATGCACACTAGAGCACACATATAGAAGCCAGAGGACAATCTCTAGTGTTGGTCCTTGCTTTTTACATTATTTGAGACATGGTCCGTTTGTTGTTTGCTTCTTTGTACCCCAGAGTAGCTAGTCTGTGAGATTCTAAGGATTCTCCTGCCTTCTCCTTTCCTTTCCCCATAAAAGTAATGGGATTCTAGATGTATGCTAGTTCTACTAGGATTACATGGCTTCTGGAAATTCAAACCCAAGGCTTCACATTTGTGCAACAACCACCTTCCCCATGCATCCATCTCCACAGACCTAAGCATGATTTATTTAAGTATGATTTGCGTTTAGCAAAAATTGCCTTTTTAGATGTACAGTTTGGTGAGACTTTACAAAGAGAAAGCCATTTAAACATCATTGACTGACATTAAGGTATAATATTTCCAACATTCACAAAAGATCTATGTGACCTATTTTAATTCAGCTCTCTCCATTTTCCCTGATGCCAGGCAACCATTGATCTCATTTCTGTTCTCATAGTTTCTTATTTTTCAGAATAAATAAGATCTTACAATATGTAGCTTTTTTGTATCTAACTTGTTTTTCCTTAGCATAATGTTTGAGGTTTATTCATATTGCTACCTATGTCCATCCTTTATTCATCTACTTTGCTGTTGTTGTGGAAAAGCAATCCATTGTGTTTATATATGATAATGTGGTTATCCCCCTAACCAGTTGATGGACCTTTGGGTTATTTTAAGTTTAGGGTAATTATGAATAAACACACAAAGTTTATCCTTGTCCATGGCTCTGTGTGGACACATAGTTTTACATTTCTTTTGGATAAATAACTACATGAGATTTATTCGGTGTATAATGTAATATGCCACTCCCAAAATAAAATTTAGATGTTGTAGAATTATGACCTAATGCTTCAACATACGAGTGTACTTTGAGATATCAGGACATATTAGAGAAAGACTTCAGAAGAAAATAAAAATAAGTAGATAAATAAAAGAACCAACATTGATCTTGGAATTATAGCCCTAGAATCAAAAGAAAGAAAACAACTGTTTTATTGAATTTATACAATCATGTTATGCCAACCCTAACAAGTAGTGCATGTATCAAATACACATTCTACATTAGAAGAATTTCCAAATGTTTTTCAAACTGGCTATACATCACTGTATGCTCCTACACAGAATCCAACTCTCTGATCCTAATTTGGATAATAACAATAACATAGCAGTTTCATATATATTTGATATATTTATTACTTTTATTTCCTGTGTTTGAGTGTTTGGTGTTTTTAGTTGTTGTTGCTATTGCTGTTTTTGTATTTGCAATGTATTTATATTGACTGTATATATGTGCACCATGTGTATAAAGTGATAACAGACGCCAGAAAAGTGTGTCAAATCCTCTGAAAGTAAAACTACAGATGCTGTGGCCTGTGTGAGGTGAGAATCAAACCCAGATCTTGTATCTTACAGATGCAAAAGCAGTCAGTATTTCTAATCACTGAGCAATCTCTTCACTTTGGCTTCACACTTTATAGATCAGTGGTTCTCAAAGTTCCTAATACTATGACCCTTTAATACAGTTCCTTATGTTGTTGTGACCCCCAACCAAAATATTATTTTATTGTTATTTCAGACCTATAATTTTGCTACTGTTGTGAATTGTTTTATCAGTATCTGATATGCAGGATATCAGACATGTGACTTCTGTGAAAGGCCGTTTGACCCCAAAGTGACCTCAACTCACAGTTGAGAACCACTGATCTAGTGACCAATGACACTCAGTATTTCTTGCATCTTTCTAATTTGTCGCCATATATACTGTAAAATATCGTAAAATCTGCTGAGTTCTTCCCCCCATTTAAATTTTTTTCTCTAATTATTTTTCCATTAGTTCTACATACATGACCATTTGTAGATGTCTTTGTAGGTGTTGTCCCATCTATAACTTGCCATCATTTATTATATTTATTTATTTATTTATTTATTTACACTGGGTTCCATGAATTTTACCATAATGTTTTTCTTTTTATCACTGTCACTAGTAAATGCTTATTGTTACTATTAAACTGTATCAGACCCTTCCTTCTTTAATACATTTAGTTATGATTCTTAATTGTATTTTAAATACTAGTTTAATGACATAATAATGTTCTCAGCAAAGGAATATAAATGGTGAAACAATCACTAAAAATCCATTTTTATTCTCTTCTCAACCATTTTTAGACTCAGAGGTAGGTCTTCCTGTCCCATTCTGAAAAGTTAAAAACTGAACAGAGATTACACAACAGTAGTATATTTTAATTTTCAACATTTGCCAAAAGCTTATTCTGTATCAACCAGGTTTACACAGGTCAGATCATTTACTTCTTGGAGCAAACTTCTCAGCAAAGATAAAATTGTCACAACTTAAAAGTTATGTAAACTAAGAAGTAGGGATTTCTTCACATCTGTTCCAGAAAAATGGCAATCACACACACACACACACACACACACACACACACACACACACACACACAACCACACAGGAAAATATATCTTCAAATAATATACACTTGAATGTATTCAGTGAAATTCTACTAAGTGCTCCCATGGAAATTTCTCTAAAATAGAAAATATTCTAGAACACTAAACAAACATCAAGAAATTCAGAAAATATGAAATAAATCCATGTGACCTACCCTGTCCTTGTGCAACAATACTTAAAATTGACAAGAAACAACACTCCAGTAAGTGTATAAACTTATGAAAGTTAAACAGCTTCCTATTGGACGATGAATAAATCAAAGAAAAACTTCAGAAAAAATAAAAATATTCCTAGACCAGATGAAAATGAAAACAACACAATAAAACCATCAGAACATATTAAATGCAGTTCTAAGAAGAAAATATAGAACTCTAGGTGCCTACATTAAAAACAGAGATAATATAAATAAATAACTAGGTACAACTCAAGAATTTGGTAATGCAAGAACAAACCAAACCCATATCCAGAAATAATAAAAAGACATACCAGAAATTAATGAAACAGTAACAAAGTAAACAATACAAAAAATAATGAATCAATACTTCTTTAAGATAAACAAGACTGACAGATCTAACTAACCAAAAGAAAGACTTGACCTAAATTAACTGAATCAGGAATAAACATTGAAATATTACAACAGAACCAAAGAAATTCAGAATAGCATGAGGAAATACTTTAAAGACCGATAATCAATTTGTAAAATCTAAAATATATAAAAAATTCTAGATACATTCAAACCACTGAAGTTAAACAAACCCATAACAATAAAGGAAAGACAAAAATGAAACCTTTCACCAACCCTAATTTTGGGGTGTTCATTTTTTCAGATTATATCTTTGTTAAGACAAAAATAGTTTTTGGCAACAAAAAAGTATTATCTTTTAAAAATAAAAATTAACTTTTTCATACCTGATAAAAAGTCTTTTAAGTTAGTTTGGTCTTAGTCATTCTTACAGGTGTAAGATGGTATCTCAGATTGTTCTAATTTTTATTTCCCTGATGGCTAAGGATATTGAATAATTCTTTAAGCACCTTTCAGACATTTGAGATTCCCCTGTTGAGAATTCTCTAATTTGATCTGTACCCCAATTTTAATTGGATTATATTGTCATCATAAAACCTTCAATCAGTAACAGATAGAAGCAGATGCAGAGATCCACAACTCTGGGCTGAGCTCCTGGAACACAGTCGTAGAGAAGGAAGAACAATAATATGACCAAAGGGGTCAAGACTATGATGGGGAAATGCACAGAAACAGCTGACCCAAGCTAGTGGGAGTTCACTGACTCTGAACTGATAGCTGGGAAATCTGCATAGGACTGAACTAGGCCCTCTGAATGTGAGTGACAGTTGTGTGATTTGGATAGTTTGTGAGGCCACTGACCATGGAACCAGTATTTATCTCTAGTGCACGAACTGGTTCTTTGGAGCCCATTTCCTATGGGGGGATACCTTGCTCAGCCTAGATACAGAAGGGAGTTCCTTAATCCTTCCTCAATGATGTGACAGACTTTGTTGACTCGCTTTGGGAGACCTCACTCTCTGAAAAGTGAATTAGGGGTGGGGTGGGGAGTGGGAGGAGGAAAGGGAGAGGGAACTAGGATTCATATGTAAAAAAATATTGTTTTAAAAATAATAAAAATAAAATAGAAAAAAATAAGGTAGTTTGGATTGAATGACAAAGGTGTTTGATAAACTACCACTTCTTCCAATCAAGGGATCTCTTCTGTTTAACTCTAATCTTTATCAATCTTGATGGTATCCATAGATTTCCTTCTTCTGTGGCAACAAAAGTGTAACCTCTTTCCCAACATAATATATATCCTGGTTTGCAGTCTGAGATGAACATTTCTTTAAATTTTATATGTTGAATTAATTTAGCAGATTTTTTGTTACTGAAGGCCTCTCTTCAGCTGTTGTTCCTTTTTCATTTGCAACTAAAAATTTAAGGTCAATAAAACACTGGGTAACATATCTCTGGGGGTCTTTATTACACCTTTTTTGTTTATTAAGAATATCTTTTATAGTGATATTGGATCTTGCTATACTGTTTGTCCTGTACGATTACATAGTTTACCTGAAATATGCTTTATGTTTTAATATGCAGAAAAGTTTCATTTTATTAGAAACATGTTAGAGTATTGTCTGTCTTAATTTGTACATGTATCCCCTTAATGACCATGACTCCTAATAAATGTGTAATTACAGATCATTCTTTTAAGTATTTAAATGTCATTGAAATTCTGAACACGGATTTATGATTTGGTGCACATACTTATGATATGCTGCACATATTTTAATTTTACAAACTTGAAAAACTGAAACATGTCCATTTGCCAAATTTCATTTCTTTGAGTATCATTGAGATAACATCCCGCAGGCAAGGAGTTTGATTATACAAAGAAGAAGCAGGATAGTTTTTAATAAATTTTTTGGCTTGTTTCCAAGTGATAGAAAAATATTCCTCAAACCTTTGCTATTAGCTTGGTGTTCTTATGAAATGATAAGGTTTCTAGCACATTTTCTATCAATGACATTAATTTCATCATTACCATTTGTTAGAGAGCCTGGTAGACCAGTATGAGATTTGATAGGCAAACTAAGGGTTCACAGTGTGATCAAATATTCCTCAATGCTCCTAAACTCATCAGTGAAAACCATTGTTATTATGCCAATAATCTGTTAAAGGCACTACAAAAATAAAACTGCATATGAATATCCTTGGTGAACATAAATTAAAATATCAAAATATAAGCATAGATTAAAATATTAAAATATAAGCATAGAATAAAATATTAAAAGATAAACATGGATTAAACTAAAGTAACAGTATACTGAAAATAGACACACATAAGATCATCCATTAAGATCAAATTGGCTTTTTTTTGGAAATTCATGGGTGATTCAATATACCTAAGTTAATAAATTTAATAAATAACACAAAAATTAAAGATAAGAACTATATTACTTTCTCAATACATATGGCAAAAGCCTTTGGCAAACGCTAATGTGTTTTCATTAGGGAACTCCTAGAGAGAGAAGAATTGGAGAGAACACGCATTAACATAATAAAAACTATATGGCAAACCCACATCTAACAATACCCTAGATGGCTGGGTCACGATGGCACACACCTTTAATCCCAGCACTCAGGAGCTGGAGCAACATAGATCTCTTTTAATTTGAGGCCAGCCTGGTCTGAGGGAGTTCCAGGACAGTCAAGGCTACATAGAGAAATACTGTCTTGAAAAACCAAGAACCAAACAATCATAAACATGGAGCAATCTTATTAAATCAACAAGGAGACAAGAAAGCCAACTATCCCCATTTCTTTTCAATAAAGTGTCTAAAGCATTAGCTAGAGTAATAAGACAAGAGAAGGAAACTGAACAGATATAAATAACAGAATTAGTCAAATTAACCCTATATGTAGATTTGTATGGATGGATGTTATATTATATATAAAGGATAAAAATTCCATGAGAAAAATTCTAGAAATAAACAATAATTTCATCAAAGTAGTAGGATCTAAAAATCAAGTTACAAAAATCAATACCTTTCTCTACACAAAAATATGAAAGAAATTATGAGTATACTCTCATTTATGATAGAATGAAAGAGAATAAAATGTCTTTAGAATAAATCTGACCAACTAAGTGAATTTACAGTGAAAACTTCAAATCTCTGAAGAAAGAGATTGAGGACCACATTAGAGAACAGAAAGACATCCCATATACACTGAACCATACAATTAATATTGTGAAAATGACCATTCTATCAAATGCAATTTATAGATTCCTTGTAATCCCAAAACAAATTCCCAAAATGTTCTTCACAGTAATAGAAAACAAAATCTTCTTAAAATTCACATGGATATGAAAATTATCCTAGAAATAGCAGGTAATCCTAACTAAAAAGAACAGAACATACTAAAAGGGTCGATAGTGCAGATTTTAAAATATATTATGGTAATGAACAGAAAATGCATAATTAATTAGAAGAAGCACATTAATCATCTATTGACTTCTGGGGTCCAGAGTCTGGACAACGCTTAACAATTTCTCTGCCAAGCTACAAGTCAGATATCAGTCAGAGGAGGCAAGCCTACTGATAGACACATTTCCAAGCTCACTTACATGGCTTGCCACATTAATTCCTTGTGGTTTTACATCCAAAGAGTTCAGTGTCTCATTTGGACTCCAAATATTGCTGCTTCTGACTCTATGTGCTTCCAGGGAGTCTACTACTCCCTCATCCAGATACTGACGAGACAACAGAGGATTATGATGGTAACCAGTGTGATTTGCTGTTACTCACATTGCTAACAATATAATCCATTTCATTTTGTTATTTCAGACTACAATTTGTGTTGTCTCCTATTACTTAGAACAAGTCATGTGTTCTGTCCACACCCAAAATGAGGGAATTAGACCAAGGTATGAATAATCAGAAGTGGTACCTTCTGACTATTACATTTTGTATGTCACATCCTAATAGAGTGAGGAATGACCAGGATATCAAAAAGGGATAAGGATTCACCAGGCAGTGGTGGTGCACCCCTTTAATCCTAGCACTTGGGTGGCAGAGGCAGGTGGATCTCAGTGAGTTCGAGGGAAGTTATAAAGCAATTTCCAGGACAGCCAGAACCTGTCTCGGAAAAAAAAAAAAAAAGAAAAGAAAAGAAAGGAAAAAAAGAAAAGATGAGAAAAGGAAAGGAAAAAATGTATGAGAACACAAGGCCAGCAATCAATATACTACCACAGTGCAGTCTAGGGAAACAAGGATGATCTCATTAGTGAGGACTATTAAAAGGGAAGTTTGGGGGGTGCAGTGTTTGGACAGATAGGTAAACAATAAAAGGAAACGGTGGTTTAAAAAATAATAGTTTCTATAATTTGGGAACTGTATAAAATATGCATAAATTGAAATAGTAGAAGTAAGGTTTAAAATAGGCTATTACTCAGTCTATTTTTAAATGATGGTTTGAGCACTAGGTCTTTCCTTATCTTCCAATTAAATTGACTGCTCAAATTGCTGTACGAGAAGCCTGTCTCTGAGACAAAGGGTACCAAGTGGCTAATGAGGTGAATAGGAGATCATGAGAGGAAACACCAGGAATTTATGCCTGACGGAACTTTTCTCTGTCTGTGATGTCCAAAGGGCTAGGGGAGATAATATATGAAAGACACAGGGCCTGAAAATCTCCTGAAAGATGCCAAGGGCTAGGGATCATACATCAGGTCATGCCTGTGAAGGTAGACACTTTGCTCAGACTATGGTACCTAACTTGGTGGACCGTGGAGGCAAGAGGTTAATTGACTGGAGAATGTGATGGCTGCTACATTGAAGAGGCAATTTAAAAAAATAAAATAGAAGCCAGAGTACTTAGACAGATCCAGATGACTGCGCAGAAGGCAGGCAGCCATGCTGAGTTTTATATTCTAAGAATGCAAACTGGAACGGGACAGCTTGATTCTGGGCTCAAGCAGGTGGTAACAAGATCGACCATTAGTTTTTGTAGTCATCCTGATTTTTATATTTCCATTAAAGATGTCTCTTTCTTACTTGTACTGTCTATTAAAACACCATTATGATAAAAATTGATCAAATATAAACTGAGGTTTTGTCCCCAGCAAATATTTCCAAGAGTCATTTTAAGGTCTAGATAAAACGCTTAGCACAGCACTTGGCACATTGGAAAATTTCAGTAGAGTGATGACTGCTATTAGCATTTATATTATTTCTCAATTTTCTTCAAGATTTTAAATACAAATGGACTTAGACAGATACTACATTAACATGCTATCAACCATTAATTTTACATGCAATTTACTAAAACCTTATTAATTATCAAAGAGAGATACAAGACCCTTACTTACATGCTATAAGACCCTATAAGGTGATTTTAAATTAGTAAGTAAGGGTCAAGTGGAAGCTGTAAACACTGTTTAATGGCTAATAACAACAATTATAGCTTGTACACAAAAATGTAAAGTAAGCCAAGTTCATTGCTGTTAATTATATTCATTCACTTTATGCTGGCCCTTGGAGGTACAAAGAAGAGATATTTTTCCAAGCAGTAGGTAGAGAAACGTAAAGCCAAACACATTGAGGAACTGTTCTATAATCCTAAAGAAAGTGGCATAGTCATAAATTTCATATATATATATATATATACATATATATATATATTTCATTTGTATATATGTATGAAATACACACATTCATACATATTATGCCTTTCAACATAAAAGGACAGCTTTTAGGAGTTACATGAGATTTCTTGAAAACTATTAATCAGTAGAATAAAAGATTGGCCAAGGCAGGTATATATTTATAATTTACTTTTGTGTATATGCATAATGTGTACGTGTGCTGGCATATTTGTGTGAGAGAGTCAGGCAGGCTGTGTGAAAGTCAGATGAGAAACTCAGAAGTCAGGTTCATCTTCCACGTTGTCAGAAATAGTTCCCTGTTTTTTTTTTTTTCCACTGCATGTACCAGGTTAGGCGGTCCACATGCTTCTGAGATCGCCCTGTGTCTGATGCTCATTTGTCTGTAGGAAAACTGGGATTACAGAAATGCACTACATCTTGTTGTTCAGGGTTCCTTGGGAAAATGAGCTCAGATCCTCATGTTTGCAAGGAAAACACTTTACCCACTGGGCCACATGTCCCTCCCTCAGGAGTCCATTTATAAAGAGCCCATGGTGAATAGGGTTGCTAGAGAAAATTTGGTAATTTATTGTAAACTCTGAAAGGGCTTAACCACATGCACTCGCATCGTTTAACTAGATGAAAAAATTATCACAACAAACTAAATCCTTAACATGAATGAATTGGTGAATGAATTGTCATGTTTCCTTAATATTTTCTGGGAAATTGGCAACCAATTATGAACAATGGTTTTGTGGAAATGTTTCAGAAACTGTAAAGCAACAGAAAGAAATGGCTGCGACAATACTCTTGTCACTGCTAAATCACTGCTTATACTCAGCAACTCTATTTTCTCCTCTGCCCCTCCTCTAAGTCCCCAAGTTTAAATTTAAACTAAACATCAATCTAGGCATTTACTATTTGACAGGGACCAAACTAGACTTTGTGAAGGTGATTAATGAGCATCCCTCCTCTCAAGGTACTCTCTACTGGGAAAGGAAACACTAAACACCGACAAGATTATAAAGCAAACAACATATCTATATTGCTAAGGTGTTGCGGGAGCTCCTTCTGCTCCTTTAGCCAATAGCCACTGAGATACCAGCCCATTGGGGCGTGGTCTCTCTTTTTAAAAATGCTGCCACTTCCCTCCGCTAGCTCTCTGGCTTCCGGCTCCGCTTCTGACGACTAGGCTCCCTTCCTGATTGCGCAGAGGGCTGTTGTCTGGGACGGTGATCTGTAAGTTTTTTCCCCTTTAAATAAATAACCATTCTATTAATCATAATTCCAAACTGGTGTGGGATTGTTTGTGATTTACACCATCATCTGGCGCCCAACGTTTGGTTTTAGGACCCCTCCTTTGAAATGCCCATACCTCAACCTCTGACAGATACAGAGCATCCATAAATGGATAAAACAGGACTGTCATATCCTGCCAAGACAGGGTAAGATAGTTCTGAAAAGTTTCTTGCCTTTGAAAATGGTATGTCAGTTACGTTAGGCCTTAGCCAAAGTTGGTTGCTTCAACGCTGCAAACGTGACTTTGGGTGATTGTCCAGGTAGCTAGTTGTCTCTGTGATTTGTTGCATGTTTTAGAAGTGGTTTGAATGCACTTCCTAATTACTCAGGTAACATTATTTTCCTTCTCAGATCTTCGATGGGGTTGAAGACTATATAAATGTAGTTACTTTCCTCTCATGACTTGGCCAAGTTATTTATTATACAAGACTTAAGCTAGTTGGAATAGGATATCTGTGCTTATTGTATATAATTTCATAGTAGGTTTAGAACTCTCTTACTTAAACAAAAGGGGGAGGTGTTGCGGGAGCTCCTTCTGCTCCTTTAGCCAATAGCCACTGAGATACCAGCCCATTGGGGCGTGGTCTCTCTTTTTAAAAATGCGGCCACTTCCCTCCGCTAGCTCTCTGGCTTCCGGCTCCGCTTCTGACGACTAGGCTCCCTTCCTGATTGCGCAGAGGGCTGTTGTCTGGGACGGTGATCTGTAAGTTTTTTCCCCTTTAAATAAATAACCATTCTATTAATCATAATTCCAAACTGGTGTGGGATTGTTTGTGATTTACACCATCACTAAGTGATGCCGTTCTGGAAACTTCTAAGTGCCCGTACCTTGCATGGACAATCCTATTCAAAATCCAAAGTGGTATAAAAATCCTAATACTGTAGAGATGCAAAGGAGGGAGAACCTACTTCACCTCATCCATTGATTGCTTAGTTCACCTGCATGAATAAACTATGTCTCTGAGAGTAAATGGCTATTGGCAGATATGGCAGGCTCAAGCTCTCTTGGCTTCTTACAGGAAAGCCTGTGAATGAAGAGGTGTTGGGCAATGAATTTTTTTTTTTTTTTGGTTTTTCGAGACAGGGTTTCTCTGTAGTTTCTAGAGCCTGTCCAGGAACTAGCTCTTGTAGACCAGGCTGGCCTCGAACTCAGAGATCCGCCTGCCTCTGCCTCCCGAGTGCTGGGATTAAAGGCGTGCGCCACCACCGCCCAGCTTGGGCAATGAATTTAAACAGACATGGCCATTTGAATTTCCCATTCTATAAGTTAGGAGGTTTCTTGGATTCATTCATCATGCATATAACTTCTCTGGACTTTATGTAGATCCCTAAAATCAGCAAAGAGTTTACCGCAAACACTCTATGACTCAAATTCAATTTATTTTTTAACAGTTGCTTTTGTGTTTGCAGGCAGTAACAGTAGTAACCTCTTCTCATTTTACCTGTTCAAGTACAAATCAGCAAACACAAAATAAGAATAGCAAATCCTACAGGACAGTCTAAGATCCCTGTCACTGCAGGCTCAGACTAAGTGTTGGCCGCTAGAATCTGCCTGTCTAGCCTTGCGTTCCAGCTCTTCCTCTGTCCAATATGCACTTGGCACTCTTACCTTCTGGTTCAGGGACAATTCCTACTAACCACAAGTCCCTACGGTCTTAAATCTAGGCAGTATTGATAGGTCAGTGTATGCAGTAGACTCATACACAAAATAGATCATTGTGTAAATGTGGCATATGAAAGTCCAATCACACAATTTTATCTGTTTTCCCAAGATAAAAAGAAGAGGAAAAACTTAGAAAATATGCTTTGTGGCTGACAGATTTATAAATACCTCTGTAAGTCTATGCTTTCCATCCTCAATATTAACAACTGTCTTCATTAATACCCATTCAATAGACAATTCTTACTATTCATCTTACAAAAATAATCAACAGACTTTTACCCATTTGCTGACTCTCTGCTTCTTAAGTCACCTCCTTTCTGTGGTCTCCAGTATTCTTTGTAGCGTTTTTTCCTCCCTATTTCCTTCTCAATTTTTATGGTGATTCATTATCCAATTTCTGAAACCTAAATGTTTCACTTTACAGTGTACAACCTAGTTTTTTCTTCTACCACAATTTTAGTGGTCCTCATTTCCATCAGTGGTAACCTTTATAGTCTATGAGATAAAAGACTAGCTATTAACTTTCTCTAGTTTCATGTACAACTCATGAAATTCCATTGATTCTCTCTTTCAAAATAGGTACTACCAGGCTGAACTTCTACCAACCAAAGTACATTCTAACATGTCTTCCTGCCTTAGCTCTTGCTTTGTTTCATTTGTCTACATGGCAGCCTAGGAACTCTTTTTTCTTATCTAATGCTACTCCTATGAGAAATCCTTGCAATTTTTTCCTTATTAAATGCAGAATAAATTGAAATACCCCAAACCACAAAGTCTTCCATAACAGTGCTTTGTGCTTCTTCTCTTGTAGAAGGAACGGCGGGCTGCGTCCCGCCACCCACCACCCGGCCGCCTGCTAGCTTTACACCCGAAATAATTACACGGAAACTGTATTCCTTTAAAACTCTGCCTGGCCCATAGTTTTAGCCTCTTATTGGCTAATTCTCATATCTTTCTTTAACCCATATTTAGTAATTTATGTAGCACCACAAGGTGTGGCTTACCAGGAGAGATCTTAACCTGTGTCCATCTCGGAGAGGAGCAGCATGGAGACTCCCTATGGAGACTGCCTGAAGCGTCTCCACAACTCTACTTCCTTGTTCCCACAATTCTGTTCTCTCTACTCTGCCTACCTAATTTTCTGTCTCTTAAAGGGCCAAGGCAGTTTTCTTTATTAATTAACCAATGAAAGAAACATAGACAGATAACTCTCCTCCATCATTCTCTGAGTGACTCTATAATATTCTCCAATAGCAAGCTACATTTTAGACTCACTGGCCACCTACAATAGCCATCTTTTTTTTTCCACAAATTATCTGAAAGCATAAAGACTGAAAAGCAAAAATACATATTTAATATCTTTCCCAGTTTTGTGGATCATGAGTTTGGGAAAGCTTACCTGGACTATTCTATTAATAAAAGTCTTACTCATGATATTCACAGAGGATGGTGTCATCAAAGGGATTGATGGGGTCAGGATGACCACTTAAAAAGTTTGGACTTTCATATGCCAAGTTTACACATTGATCTATTTTGTGTATAAATGTACTGCACACACTGACCTACAAATGTTGCCTGGATTTATAACCCTGGGGACTTGTGGCTCATGGGAATTGTCCCTGAGCCAGAAGGTAAGAGTGCCAAGTGCATTTTGGAAGTAGGATGAGCTGGAATGCATGGCTAGTCAATTTGGTGGTGATCTGTGCTTGGGCCTGAGCCATATGGAAGCTCCTTGTGTGTCTGTGCAACTCTATGGCACAGTGACTGATATCAAAATTGAGTGATTGCAGACTACCCTACCAATGCCTCTTATGACCTATGAGTCAAGTGTTATTTCTGTCACACTATAACACAAACCAGCTCTGAGTCACTGTAGAAGAAAACTGTAGAGGCAATAAAATACCCTTGATGATATACCATTGAGCCACACAGGAGTCCACCTACCATACCAGCTTCTATTCAGTAAACTTGCAGAAATGATTCCTTCATAGGATTTGTTCTAGTCTTCCTCATGGGAGATTATTTCACTAGACTGTGCAGTGTTTGAGGCCACTATCATACTGTTAGTTACTCACCGTGCATCTTTAAACAGAGATTCCAGAACCACTCGATCAGAAATTGTGTCCTTCTTGTCATGGAATAAAAGGTTTCAGTTGTTCAGGAAGGATTATTTCCAGAGAGTCAGTGTACAGCATAATGGTTTATATAATAATACTTTATTGGACATGGAATAGGATACTTTCCCATTTTGTACAAACCCTGAATTTGATCATCAAATCAACAAATAATAATGACAACAAATAATATGACAATAATAATACTATATCAACTTGCATACATAAAATTTTCTAAAACAATAGATCTTAAACCTTGCCACCATGCTTACAGAAGAAAATGCTAATCATGTCATAATATTTGCATATAAAACACCATGACTGAAAATAGAAAAGTTTTAGTTGTGAGTTTACTTCAAGATCTCAAGGGAAGTGAGACTGGTGGGTGTTGATATTTCATATTAAATATCTCCCAAAGTCCATAGGCTCAGGAATTGGCTGCTGATATGGAACACTATTGGAATTTGTAGAACTTTTACTAAATGATGGCGAGCTACTAAAAGGAAGTTAGCTCATTGGAGTACCCTGTGGAAGATAATATACACCTCAGGCACTCCTCTCATTGTTCTTTCCTGCCCAACAGGAAGGGAACAACCTTAAGTTGTCAGGTACTATCACCACGAAGTTCTGACCCCCTAAAGACCACCCTCAAGAAAGCAATGCAATCAAAGAATCAGAGACTGAAACTTCTACACTACAAAGCTAAAATATTCTCCCAAGAATGTTAGCTTAGATATTTTTCCACAGTGAACAAAGGTATCACTATTTGATGCATATTGATTACAACTGTGTACATGTACAGACACATACACATATGCCTATGGACTATTACCTACCCATGAAAAGAAACAAACTGTCATTTGCAACACTGAGGTTATAAAAAAATAGGAGAATGAAGACACAGGAAGACACATAATATGCAACCTCACCTGTACTTAAATTTGAATCATTGAATTAATGGAAGCGTAGACTGTAAGTTTGAAAGGAAGCACAAGAAATGGGATTTTAATCAAAGACTACCAAGCTTCAACTATAAAAGTGAGTCTAACAGGGGCTCTAATAAGAGGTGTGGTGATGTTCATTATTATTTTTGGTGTATTTATCTGAAATTTGGTTAATAAATAATATTTTAAGTAGCCCAGCACCACACACAATATACATACAAGGATAAATATGTGTAGAAAGCGATGGGTAAATCAACTTATGGTAATCATTTACATGCTCCATCTGTATTTCAAATCATCTCATTTCCCTAGAGTTTATACAACTTTTTGTCAATTATATCTTTAAAATCTAAGGCAAATTAAAGAAGCAAAGATATCCTACCCATTCTCGTCTTCCTTCCTTACTTACTTTTTTCCTTTGATAGGAGGAATTATTATACTTATTACAAAATTCTCCTTAAAAATGGGTGAAAAAAAGCTCTAATTATACAGTAGAAAAATGAATAGGCTAATTTATAAATTGATTAGCACTCAATAGTGAAAAAAGACTTAATCCAGAAACAAAATGTCCTTTTTTGCATCTGAACGCCAATTACATAATTAATAAAATACTTATTACTACAAATAATTGTGAAAAACTAAAGGACCATCCTACCAGATGGGAAAATATTATTAAAATATATTATATGACAAAATTTTGAATAAGTTAGAAAACAATGTCTCCTCAAGGTAAAATCACAAATAATGAACAATGACAAAATGTAAAGTCCCTCAGTTTGCTTTAAGATATTTTGAGGGGCTGGAGAGATGGCTCAGAGGTTAAGAGCACTGGCTGCTCTTCCAGAGGTACTGAGTTCAATTCCCAGCAACCACATGGTTGCTCACAACCATCTGTACTGAGATCTGGCGCCCTCCTCTGGCATGCGGGCGTACATTGAGGCAGAATGTTGTATACATAGTAGATAAATTAATTAAAAAATATTTTGAAAAGCCCAGATATAAAATGTTACTTAAGGCGATATTAAAAGGCATGCTGTATTTCATCCTGTAACTGTAATTTCACAGTATATGTGTATAAGAAAACATACTGATTGAAACACATTGAGCTCAGTGGAGGGATATTTCAAGATCTCCTTTGGATATTAAAGAAGATAGTATCATTTTCATACTATAATTTTAAGAATTAGCCAAATAGCCTCCAGAAATAATATCAGCATAAGGGGATGAAAATAATTATTCAAACAAGAACATTCAATAAACTCCATATACTTACCAACTGATATATTTAAAAATACAATAAAATTTTATGTCAATTATGAAGATTAAAGATTAGATTTTGTGGGAAAGAAAAGCAAGGTATTATATAAAGGAAAAAGTATATATAGAACCTGACACTTAGAAAATCCAAGCCAATAAAAATAGTCTCATTTTTCAATGGATTATTAATCACATAAAAATTAAATTATATTATAGATTTATAAAAAATAACCTGTCTACAGGATGGGATGCTGCTTGGTGGTAGAATGTTTGCGTTGGTGTGCAAAGAACTGGGGCTGATTTTTATTACCACAGAGAGGAAGAAAGAGGATGGTTAAGGATAAACAAATAAGTAAATATACTACATATATATTAGAAATACATTTGATTGTATCGATAGATACAACATAGTTTAAAATCAACAAATCATTTGATTATATTAAAAACTAATCACTTGTTAAGCCCAATACATTTCCTTGAAGCATATCAAAATATTTATCCCTCAGCATTTCCTTGATGCATATGTAAACTCATTTGCTTTGGATAAGTAAGTCAATGACACACACATTACACATATAACCCATAATGTAGGATTTATAAGTGGCATTCCAGAAACATGATTGTTATAAAACATAAAGCATGATATAAGAATTAACTTGTATAAGGCTTTCAAAGTTCCTTACAACATAGGATTTATTTTCATTGGGAATTCTCCAGGGACTTTTAGCATAATTACTAAAATAGAAATATTTCCTATGATTTCTGAAATGCTAGGACCTCTATTAAGTATACATCTGTATATTTATAAAACATTTCCCAATGATTATTAACATGGGTCCTAAAGTAGATATGAGAAAAAGAAAATCTCATATTGTGTTCATTCACAGTGACTACCTCTAGAATGAATTCTCTTATATTCAAGCACACTGGAACAAGCAAGACTTAGCACACTTGTTGCAGCAACAATCCTTTCCTACAGGATGGAGACAGCCTTTCTCTTCCATGTTTTAAATGGAACTGGGCCATCTGAGAGGTTATGTCACTCCTTATAGGGGTTTTCTTTATCATAAAGTCTTTCATGTCTTTAAAAGAAACCAGGACACTGAAGGTACCCTACATTCCTCAGCCAGATTAAGTTTCTTTCCAATATCATTTCTTTGATGTCTGTGAAGGGAACTGGAACATCTAAAGGCCTTAATACATTCTTTTACAGCCATGGGGGCTTTCTCCACTATGAGTTCTTTCAGGTAGTTGAAGAAACAACTGATATCTTGAAGGGTTTATTACTTTTTAAACATTCATAAGGTTTTTTTTCCAAAGTCAGTTTGCGTGTGTGTGTGTGTGTGTGTGTGTGTGTGTGTGTGTGTAAAAGGAATCAGAATATCTGCGGGCTTTGCCACATGCTTTGCATTTACTTGAGTTTTTTCCAAAATGAATTATTTTCTAAAGCAACTATGACACATCAATACTTAACCACATTGTTTGTATTTACAGGTTTTTGCTACAAGTGAGTTATGTTTTGTAGTTGATCAAGAAGAACTGAATTCTTCATCATAGTTTTTAGGTTTATAGAATCTCATTCATCCAAGAATCCTGCTATATACTATAAACAGACATTTTCTCAATTTCTGTCAATTGTGTATGTTGGTCTGATCCTTATGTATGTTGCCCTTCTCTCTCAGTATTTATGAAATAAAGTCTTTTCCACAGTTAACATTTGTGTGATTTCCTCAAAATCACCTTCCCACTTTTCCAATCAAATTGTATGTATTCAGAGTAATGCATAGTATATCTACTAACAGATGAATGGCATGGGATGAACCACTACCAACACCACATCCAAAAAAGTTATTAAAAACTTTAGGGTGCACTTTCTCCACATTGTTCTTCCTTTACTTTCATTTAGTATCTTTAACATGTGACATCCTAGGTTTCTTCCAGGAATTTTGCTCTTGTTACCTATGCTTTGATCTTATCATTTGTTTCCTATGAACCCAGGTTCCTGAATGGTTACCATGGAATATTTCATGAGATGTCCAGAAAAGGTCTGGCCCACTTGGTCAAATCTCATAAGCAGTCTCAAAATCACTCCGTCTATTTTGTGAGATCTCAGTGTATATGCCTACAGCATCTGTAGATCACAGAGCAGCATGGGCAGAAGAGAGGATACTTAATTTGGTGGAAAAACACAAGCTGCACAGTAAGCACAAAAGAAAAAGACCCTGGCTTTATTATTCTTCCTGATAGTTGTCATACAGTCCATAAGAGTTGTTTTGCGTAATTTATTTATTATCAAATATCCAGTATATAAGACAGTACCTTGAACAACAGAGATGTGTAGAAAATATTTGCTGAAGATTAAAGGACCAAATTTTCAAGTTTAGGGCCAGGTAAAGAGACCATACTTATTACAGAGATAGAACAAAGAAATATATTAGTTTGTTAAAAATATTTATGGAAGTTACATAGGGAGTATCCAGAGCCTTAAAACAACTTTCAGCTTCTGAGAAAAGATACCTAGTTATCTAACAAAGAACTTTAAATATTAAGACTACATATTCAGAAGGCCTTACCCATCTTTCATTGTCTCTTGTACTCAATCTTTTAAAGACATTTCCTGTCTTGTAGTAAACATTTTAAGAATCATGTGGCATCAATCCTCTTTCACTAGCAACTGATTATGTCAGAGTTGGGTTCTTTGCAGAAAGGGTACCCTCCCATGTGCCAATGTTCAGCTTCTGACTTTATGAGTAACAAAGTTTTCTAAGTCACAGTGGTGATCTTGGTAACTTAAATAAAGAAGTAACAGGAAAGTTGAAAATACACTGGGATTGTAAAAGTCCAGAAAGTTTCATTCAAGACAAATTTAAGGACCAGAGTAGAGCCAGTACAAGCTAAAGTTCTGTAAAAACAAAAATTCTGTAAGTTCATAACAGAATTCTAGGAAGGAGAAATGAAAAAGGCCAAAGGATGGACATACAAAGAAGATACACAAGACAAAGTAAGAGGAGACAATCCATGGAAAAGGAAATATGAAGAGCTGATCTCCAACAGATATATCTAAGAGACAAAGGCAGATAGGCCTGTTCATTCCTGTAGATGATCACTTCCTCTTGCCTAAGGATAAGACATTCTGTTTCTCCTGCTTGGCTGTGATCATCGAACCCTTTAACCTAGATACCTCTCACTTTGCTCTTTCTAAATCACAGAGTGCTGTTCTTTCTTGTGAGAGACCAGAGCCATCCCTACTAAAGCATGCAATTGCTGTTTCTGAGGTGGATGTGAGAGGATACCTTCATACATGAAACAAAACTGTGCCCTCTCCCTGGCAGTTATCTTATTTCCTGAGTAACTTCAACAGTATACATATAATTTTGATGTGGAATTTTTCATATAAAAATATCACCAGTATTATCATTTGCAATAAATAAATGAAAAAGACATGATAAATGAATCTTGGGGCATTCTGTAGCATGAATTATTCTACTACAAGAATAAGCAAACCAGGATTACATACTGTAGAAGTAATAAGCCTTAGTAGAAGGTAAACTTAGGCACACATGTATGTCAACTTCATGACTTCACTGATAAAAAATGTAAGACAGGGAAAATGAATATCAATGGTTGAAAACCAGGATGATGATTATATGAAGACCAAATACAGTGGGAGTAACTGAGAGTAGCATAAGGTGCTTTGCAGGTACTGAAAAAAGTCCAATCTTGTACCATGCTCCATACATAGACATGTTTGCCTTGTGGAATTGCATAGAGCTACATTTTATTGTGAATTCTTCTGTTTGTTTTCTTTTTCTTATTAAAATTATTGTAAAAAATAATTATAATTCTGATGATGGCAGTAAGGGAAGCCCAAACATTGATCAACTTTTAGAAGTTCTGCAGAATAAGTTTAGTTTACTTTTATTAGGATTGTGAATTATCACAACCATTATGAAAGTAAGTATGGAGGTGTCTCAAAAATTTAAACATGAAATTATCCTATGATATAACAATCCCAATATTGAACATATATCCACAAATATTCAAATGCGTGTTCTAAAAGATATCTTTCTTTTCAGGCTAATTCTAGCACTGTTTACAATAGCCAAGTATAAGAGAAAACTAAGTGGTCACCAAAAGAAGAATGAATGAAAGAAGTAAGGGAACACAATAGAGTAAATTTAGAAAGGATTAATAAAATCGTATCATTACAGCATCATGGATGGAATTAGAAACAATTTCTAAGGGAAATAAGCCCGACACAAAGGTTCAGTACCACAAGATCTCATTCATGTAGAATCTGAAGGTGTTGATCTCATGAAGCACAGAATACAGTGGTGGTTATTAGAGACTACAGTTTATGAGGAGAAGGACTAATGGGGATATTATGTAAGAGGAAGATATTTTTGAGAGAATCTGTTATAAAACGAGAGGACTTCAGTTGACAAGAAAGTATAAAAATAAATGAGAATACTTAACACATTCTTCACGTTCTCACCACAATAACAGCTGTGTGAGTGTGAATCTCAATGTTATCCATCTAAAAATATAAAAATGAGTAAATAGACACTTCCTGGGTGGTTTTGAGACCAGCATGGGGCCACGGGCATTTCATCTTCAGTAAGTCACCTATCCCTGAGACTCAATCTCCTTGTAAAGAGGTTACATTGGAACACACACCCCATATGCAACAATGGAGAAATGATAGAGTACAGATGAAATACTCAGCTTAATGCATAGTACCAAAAGTGTGTGCAAACAGTCTTAATCATTATCATAGCTATAAAAATGAATACACAACTTAAAAGTTGTTTTTTATAAGATCTTATCCAAATCTGGTTAATTCTAATGTCCATAGATTTTGTTTCCACCTCCAGTTTCACCTCTAGGACTCTAGGCCAATTTTTTCCAGGGACTGCGACCCTGTGAGCAGGCAACAAAAGCTCTGTTCCTTAATCACAGGGTGTTGATTAGGTTTAATTGTGTGTTACATGGCTATTATTGATCTGCAAAAGGATTGATGCTAACCGATTGTCACTGTCTCATCTTTGCTATAATTGCATGACATATTTGTTGAGGTTGAACACCTCTTACACAGATGCATTAACAATAATTTCACCAAATGTGTTTCCTTGAGAGAAATTGAATTATTTCCAAAGGTTCTGTGCATATTCTTTCCAGTCCAAGGAAAAGTACATCCATAAATTACACAATTGACATAGATGGGAATCAGAATGGCAGAACACTTGGCTGCAAATTTTTCTTCCACCCTGTTTAAGGGTGGGACTGGCAGAGGCTATGGGGGTGCCACCCTAGTCACCAACATGCATGACTAGTAGTTCCTCTCAGAGGACGTGGACAGGCTGCTAATCCATGTCAGTCCTTTGGAGTCTGAAAGTGAGGACTAAGGCAACTTGAAATTAATTTCTTTGCTGTGATCACCCTCTGCTTCTTTTGCCTGACTCTTCCCTGCTGGAACAAGCTGTAAAAATATTTAGAGTAGAAAGAGTACCTGTGAAAGCTAACACAAACTCAGAAGCAAATGTTTGCTACATCACTGTAAAATGTTTATTCTCTGACCTTCAGTTTAATCATCTTCAAAATGGGGCTGTGTTAACAGGTTGTATATATAAAGCCCCTAATATATAAGTAAAGTGTTTTTCTGTGGGGCAAAATGTTACCTCAATCATTGGTCCTGGAAGACTATATCAAATGCTGTCTTTTTGCCATCTGTAACAGCTTAATTTTCTTAAATATTAGATATTTACAATGTATATTATATCTCCATCAAATAAAGAAAATACTTCAAATATTTAAATTGTCATTTCTCCTAGCATTTAAGAGAAAAATGTAGCACTCAATAAAAACATTTTCCAGATTTAAAAAAATAAAACCCTCTAACTTAGAAAAAAACAACTGAGTGAAAAAGTTAACAGTTAGAATAAACATAGAAAACAAATTTTCTTCATAAAGAAGCAATAAATCAATTATTCTTATTTGAACAGGTCATTCGTAATTTCTTTCAAAGACTAATAATAAGCTATTTTCTTTTTTATCTTTATCATTTATTATTTTTATTTGTACAACATATATCCATATGTATAAAATACCTTTGGTCAGAGTCCTCTTTTATAATTTCATTTGATTTACAAAAACAGGACAGCAAAATACTTAGGTTACCAATACTCTACAAAAATAAAACTGATCAAACAGTTGTAAAGATCAGTATCTTACAGTGTTACTAACCATTCATCTGCTGTGAAAGAACATCTTATCTACCCAGAGGGATGAGTACTGCAAACCAACAAATTAACTGGTTTCTGTAATTGTAACTACCAAATATAATTCTCAAAAGAAGCATGATGTGGAGCTTAAAGCCAGGGTGTCATTCCACAATGGTGAAGGGCTTTCTTCTTCCTTAACCAAGGAGAGGAGATATCTTACCTCTAAAACTAGTATATTGTCCATGAATGATTACAGGATTAGATAACACAGCTTCTCTTTCTTTTTAAACACATGCAATTGTCTTTCAAAAAATTCAGTTTGAAGCCGGGCGGTGGTGGCGCACGCCTTTAATCCCAGCACTCGGGAGGCAGAGGCAGGCGGATCTCTGAGTTCGAGGCCAGCCTGGTCTACAAGAGCTAGTTCCAGGACAGGCTCTAGGAACTACAGGGAAACCCTGTCTCGAAAAACCAAAAAAAAAAAAAAAAAAAAAAAAAAAAAAAAAAAAAAAAATTCAGTTTGATTTAAAAAAATAAATGATGGAGGTGGGTCATCCATCTATGTGTTACTTTTTTGGTTAATAAAGAAATTGTCTTGGCCCTTTAATAGGACAGGAAACTACGTAGGCAGAGTAGACAGAACAGAATTTTGGGAGAAAGAAAACAGAGTCAGGCAGATGCCTCAGGCAGTTGCCATGACTCTCCTCTCCGAGATGGATGCAGGTTAAGATCTTTCCCAGTAAGACACTGCCTTGTGGTGCTACACAGATTACTAAATATGGGTTGGTCAAGATGTGAGAATTAGCCAAGAGGCTAGATATAATGGGCCAGGCATTGTTTAAATTAATACAATTTGTATGCTGTTATTTCGGGTATAAAGCTAGCCGTGTGGGAGCCGGGTGGTGGGATGCAGCCCATTGTTCCTTCTACAAATAAACAAAAATTACTATCCTGCATTTGGATTTGTATAAGTTAAATCCATGGTCTTTTAATATAAAAAGTAATTGTTTCATAGTTTTGCTATTCAGTGAACTCTAGTAGTCCTATTTGAACTATATCTCCATGTCATAAATCTAATTACAATGTTGGCTCCTGTTCTGTGACACAAAACATTATTTCTTTAATTACTTTCACAAAGATAGTTGGATCAGACAAAGCCAGATACCCCAGGGTTTAAGCACAAGTGGCAACATGTAGTGTTAATAGTATGTGAAGTCTGTCTATTTCCAAATACATATACAGCTATACTATTATAGAGGTTGTAAATGATTGTGTCGAATATTTGATTTTTTTACTTGCCATAGTCTTGTGAAGATTTCCTGAAACATACATTGTTTATTGTCCCTAATTTATGGCTGGAAAAGTTATGAAGATGAAAGTTATCCAAACAAATTCCCTAAATCACACAGTAGAAATATATTCAAAGCTAGGTCTGCCTAAGGACAAAATCAAGGCCCTTATCACTATTCAGACAGCCCTGACTTAATGGTCTGACTTATGATTTTTCAACTTTTTGTGAAAATAATACATATTCAATAGAAACAGTACTTTAAATTTAGAATTTTTATCTTTGCCTGGGCTACAAATATGTCACAAGATGTTGTGTGGCTTCAGAGAGTTCGAGTTTCTAACCATGGTCACATGACCCAGGGTCTGCAGTGTCCTTTGTCACTTATCTATGGGTTCATCAGGCCATTAGCCATCATGAGTAGGTACTTCTAGTATATACTGTCTGCATTCTTTAGAGACTAATGAGAGCAACACAACTGATAAGAGATCCATGAATCTCAATGACAACCTGTAAGCGAAAATACCTTGTGGATTGCCTTCTTCAGTGATCTCAAGGATAATGCATGCCATATCAAATCTTGCTTTATATGACAGTAATCTTCTAAACTAGAACATGCAAGATGAAATAAATACAGATTATCCAATAAAAAGAAATGAAAGGTGTTTATTCAGAACTTACTGTAGTAAGGGGGTCAAACAGAATCGCTCGTGTTTGACAGATGTGTAAGTATTCAAAAGGGTTGGTGTTTTGTTTTTATTAACACAAGCACATAAGAATCTCAAAGAAAGATTTATTTTGGCTCATGGTTTTAGAGGTTTATGTTCACAGTTGGTTGAGCCATTGCTGTGGGTCTGAAACAAAACTGAACATCATGGGAGGGACAGTGTGGTAAAACATCTGGCTTCTGATAGCCAAAAGGAAGAAGTAGCAGAAAAGGGCCACTGCATGCTCTCCCCTTCCAGCTTGTATTGCCTGTGATCTACTTCCTATCAACCTCTATCTTTTTTTCTTTATTATATCCCAATGATGCTATTATACCACAGGAATCCAACTTACAAGTATTGGATTGTACGCTTCCTGACTAATGGAAGCCAGATGCTGTTTGAGAAGTATGGCTACCAGCTGGACAACAAGCTTTAAATATCTGAGCCGTTTTTCAGCAAAAGGGTATTATCTTTAGGTGAGTGATAGTTGAAAGTTGTTGGTTTAGGAAAGTAAAGTCAGGGAGTCAAATTTAACTTTATATGACAGGTATGACCCAGAAATATGGTTTGGCTTCCTAGGTTGGATACTACAAGCTTGTGGGTAAAAGTTTTATTTATGTATATGGTCTGATCATTGCATTGCCTATTAATGCATTGAGTACCCCAAGCAGAATTTAAATGGAAGCAAATCTTACCAACTTAGGAATTTTAGATTTAATTAAAAATATTGTTTGACTACTGTACTTGTAGATCAGTGTCTTATTTGGTCATAATATGAGGTGCTTCCTCAGGTAGATGACAGGAACAGAGGCAGAGATTCACAGCAAGACATCATTTTCAGACAGAGCATAAATGGGACATCTCCATCAATGTAAGAAGATAGATAACAAAATACCAAATGAATTATAAATAAAATAAAGGATGATACTGGACAAACTTAAGTAGATGATAGCATGACAGCTGTGGGTTAGTTTTAAAAAGGCAATCCAGAAAGGCCCTCCAAGGTGGCGATATGACATTGCAAGAAAAAGAAATGATAATAATCATTGGAGAAGAAACATACTAGACAAACAGATATGCAAAAGTCATGAGGCAGGAAGAATCTGAGTTTAGGTGTCTGAAAACACCTATTGTGCCCAGCACATTAAAATTCAGATGTCAGAGAACACAAACTCAATTAAATAAGAACAGGATCATTCTAAACCTCTTAGGCTATTGTGAGGATGTGTCATCCTATTAAATACTATAGAGAGCTTGATTCAAAGAGTTGGAAGGGAATGGAGATAGAACTTTATCTAATATACACTTAAAGAATCTCACTTCTTTACTTTTCCAAGAATAACATTTAGAACATGATAGATTAGATGTGAGATTTACTCACCAGCCCACCAATTCTGAGAAAAGAACAAAGCAGGGTTGAGTCCTAGAATGGGGCAGACATGAAGAATATCGTCTTTAGGAAAAGGAAGATGATGTACTATTTTCTAGACATGGAATATAGTTATAAGAGGAAAATTTGAAAAACCTAGCCACAAAAGGCACAACCTGAAGTCAGAGTGATGAACAATAATATGAAAATTATAGCTACCATTTATTTCATAGACTACCTACTTTTTAAAAAAATCATATTTTGTCATATTTAGTCCTCAGAACCCTTTTGTGAAACTAATACTGTTACCTCCATCTTAAAGATCAAGAAATTGAGGCTCAGAGAGATAAAGGCCACATTCCAAGGTTTTATGCTTTGCAAATTACTCTGCTGAAAACAAACTGGGTATGTAGACTATTGAATACCAACAGTGTATTTCTTATATACAGATATCATAGGTCAAGACTATCTGCCCTTAAAACTAAGAAATAAATAAGGAGTTGATAAGAAGATATACCTATGAAAAATGGGGGAATATGGTGGCCAGAAACAAGAAATAAGGGAGAAAAAGGATGGGAGAAAAGGGAGCAAAGAAATGAATATTAGGAGAGAACCAATACTAAAGGTATTTTTGAAACCATATAAAAATCTAATAATATAAAGCTTTCTCCAATATATAAAATTAATTTAAGTATATAATAGTGGAGATGATGCCATCAACCAGATAACTTATGCCACTGAGTAAAACCTCTAGTGCCAGGAATGCGTTACATTCTTCTGAGTCATTATTAAATGGGCTCCAATGGAACTCCCCAAACATCCTAGGCTGTTCCTTGCTGTTCATAGCCTAATGATAAGACCCTATTGCTGAAGACAATACTCAATAAATCCTTCAACATGGAGAAGTAGAACTGGTGTCTATAAAAGCTTCACCCTTACTGTACCCATTCAGGGTACAGGAAGGTACTCTTAACACTACCAGAGAAGAAATGTAATCATTGATATTACACAGCTACAAAACCTGCAGCCTACAATAGTAACCTGTCTGTAAGGTATACTGGTACAATAGTGACGTAATTGTTAAGGGAGTAATCAACCACTTTTTGATTAGATTTAAGGTCCACGCCAAGAGTTGTGACACATACCTGGAATTGCTAAAGTGGTCAAGAACCTGAGAGTAGATAGGTCATGAACCCTAATAATAATATTCTATTATTCCACTAAAAGAATATAACAATGAAATGATTTCTAGTGATGTACTGTTATACCTAGCCATCAATGCCTCATGCCACATTAGAGAAGCTTCTTATTTCACAAGAGGCAAATGAACACAGAGACCTATAACTGAAAAATTTACAGAGAGTAAAAACCTTGGGGCATTAATTGTAAATAGTATGTCTTCATTGAAATCCTCCAGAGAGTAAGAGATAGGGGGGCACTAAATTGTAAATGGGATGTCTTCATTGAGAACCTCCCAAAAGGTCTCAAGAATTTTGTGAAAGAGAATGTACAAATATTCTAAGAACCAAACATGATGGATGACTCCAAGGAGTTAGTGCCTTCCATACACAACAGAACTGATACATGTCCCTACAGAGACTATGTCAGCACACACAAGACCTATTATAATTCTAACTAGGTGGATTCTCAACACCAAAAGAGACAAGTAGACTCTGGGTCTCCCTATGTCCTACCCTAACCTTTGCAACTGATAACCATTAACAAAGGAAAATGTAGTTTTTGAGATTTTTTGTTGCTGTTGTATTTTGTTTTGCTTTGTTTTGTTTTTCTAATGCTGTGCCACTGACCTCTCTCTAGGCCAGGTCCCATGCCCAAGGGAATCTAGTCTACACAAAGTGAACTTGATGTCTTTTTGTTTTAGCCTTTTAAATTTGTGTCTTTTGCTTGTTTGTTTTGATTTTTGTTTTCTAAGTTTTATTTTATTTATATGTGTTGTATTGTGCACTTTGTTTTTGTTTTCTTTTCTTTTTTGCATTCTTATTTGAAAGAGATTCAGCAGAAAATCTGAGGTTTAGGAAGGTGGGAAAACAAGAAGGAATTGGGGGAGTAAAGAGGAGGAGAAGTCAGAATGTATTTCATGAAATAAATCTAAGAACAACAAAAAAATTCAATTCATCACCAGTAATGTATAAAGAACTCATATTTGAGAATGATTGAATTTCTCTGCTACTGCCACTGCGTGTCTGTAGCCCCTGCCTTTGCACATGTACAGAGATATGCGTGAATCTTCTTCTGTATGTGCCCATAGATAGGTATGACGGGTATGCATTCTTTTCCATTTTGCAGAAGCAGCAGATGGATAATTGCAGCCCCTAAATGCCTAATCTGCTCTCCGGGACACGGGCAGATTTCTGAGCCAACAAACTTAATTGAACTTTCTATTCCAGCTGGAAAAGGTTACTGTGTTCCTGCACACACAACCCCAGCAGAATGAAAAGGTCAGCAGCTCAGTCCTTTTTGTAATGGATTGACCAAAGGCATATTGTTTTGTTTTGTTTTCTTTTTCTTTCTATTTTTAAAAAATATTCCACACAACCAGAAGATTGTAGGACTTAATTAGGACGGTGCTCCCCTCCCCCAGTGTATAAATGCCAGAGTATTATGCTGATGTTGTCCATATTCCCCAAAGAGGCTGCTTAAACTTCCTTCCTTATGTAGAAAGGAAAAGTGTTTTGTTAAAAGTTAAGGGCTTTTAAAATCTACTTGAACACATTGTCAGAGGCCTGCAAAAACAATGCATCTAAAACTTTAACATTTTGCAGAAACTGTCCTGAAAATTCATGAAAAGACAGGTTCAGCAGCCTATGCCTCAGACATCTGACCATTAAATCTGGGTGAGAATTTGCATTCTGTAGCCTGAGTCCCACTTTTATATATGCTTTTGGACAATTCTGATGTGACCAGTCCCAGTTTTAAACACCAAGCACCCTTACTCTATCACCATACCCCAGTTCAATCAACTGAACTTTCCCAATTATTTAAGTCTCTCGGTAATGACCTTACTTACCAAAATGAGAAAAAGCAAAGAGTGCCAAGTTATGAAGCAATAATTTCAGGTATTAACTGCTCAGAAAATCAGGGTTCAGACCCAGCTATGCTGTTGATAGTTATACACCCCGAAGGCACAAAGTCAATGTATCAGGGCTCCATGCACAGTAATGTTTATTCACAATAACTAAGTTAGGGAAACAGCCTGGGTGGCTGTCAACAAGGAAATGAATAAGGTAAATATAGTTTATATACACTATGTATTTTTTCAGCTAAAAGAAAATGAAGTTATGTTACATTCAGAACAGAGGCTATAACTAGAAATAATCACATTAAACAAATTAAGTCACTCTCACAAAGACAAATATCACAAATATTCTCTCATTTGTGGTTTCTAGATCTGATATAGACACATAAAACTTATGTGTCCATAGATGATGTGAAGCAGAAATTATACTGTCTGGGAAACAAAGGGTACTAATGATAAGAAGAAATATGAAAGAGGGAAGAGTATAGAAGAAGACAGATATTCTCAAAACACACCACATTTTTGCCTGAAACTGGGCATATGTAATTTAGAACAATAAAAATTTAAAACATAAAGTATTTTTATATTTTAATTAATTATTTTAAAATGTTATGGAGGCATACAATGTTTATTGCTCATGAGCACCTCCAATTCTCTCCCTTATATCCCCAACAAATCTCCCATCCGATTTCATGTCCATTCCTCTTTATTCTCTTTAATAAAACTCACGAATCCAGTTAGTGTTGCTTGTATGCACGAGGACGTGGGGTGGACACATGAGCATAGGTAACCTATGGTCAGACCACTAAGAAAAGGTGATTCTCTCTATCATCTCTCAGTCATCATCAGTTTGGCTCCTTAACTAGGGGTCGGATCTCAGGATGCCCTCTTTCATCTGTGCTGGAATTTTAATTTTCTTGGTTTTACATAGAATTTGTGTAGTTAACCATAATGCCTGTGAATTAGTATATGCTACAGCCATGTAATGTTTAGAAGAAAAAACTTTGTCAGTCCTCCTCATCTGCTGAATGTTAAATTCCTTCTATGCTCATTTCTGTAATGTTACCTAAACCTTGAGGTAGAGAAGGTTGGTGTAAATACAGTACTCATGGCTGAGTACTTTGTCACTATTCAGCTCTTTGAACAGTTATGATAAATATATTACAAACTAGTGAGTTCTCATAGGGTTTCTTCATGCATCGTTAGGTATTTTTAACCCACCTTATTATCGTTTACTTTGTCCCTCTGCTCCTATCTCTGCCTAAACATTTAACATCTAGTATTTCTCCTCAGTTTTTCCATACCGCCTGAATTCTACTTTCATTCTTTATTGTTTTTAACTTGGGTTGCAAGACAGTATGTTCAAATATATTCATTTTGATTGGCCTTTCCCAAGTCCTCTCATTTAAGACAGAGTTCAAGTCTGAGTGCCAACTTGAAGCTGGAAGCCTTCCATACATGCATGACCGTAAAAGCTGTACTTTAGATGGGGTGTAATTGCAGCAAATAATCAGCTATGTGGGTGACATTGAATACTATAAAAATTAAAGTTAATTTTAATTGAAAAGAAAACTTTAGAAAAACTTGATTCCTTCTACAAATAACAAAATGCTGTTGTGCAGAACAGGAAATAAGTTTTGTCACTGTGGCTATTGAGGATGGGACTTGAAGTTGAGGCAGGAGCAATGGAAATCAATCTAAGAAAGTCATAGAATGTAGCCATTTCTAACAATTAAACAGGGAGCTGAGTGCAGCTTGGGGGATTTCGTTCCCTATCATTGGAAGTTTTCAGAAACTTGGGAGCTGCTTACCAGGGAGGCTGTAACAGATTGAACATTCATAGAGAGTTGGATTAGATAGCTAATTTTTCCCATAGTATTCTATACACAATTAATGTTCAATAAATGTCAAAATAATATATCTCTTGATTTGCTGCATTTACTTCCTAGAGGATTTCTCAAATGAGTCCCATATGACCTCTTTCTTGGATTCCTGGAGAAGCTTTTGATAGGGCTTTCTTGCTTCCAGTTTCTCCTGTCATTAAATCCCTCATTTATGCAGCTGAAGATAATCTATTTAAAATGCAAATACTACTGTGTTATTTTGTGGATAAATTTATTCTCTGTTTAATATCCTTAACTCTTTTTCATTGTCTATAAAATAATTGTCAGTCTCCCTTGTCTGTTATACAATGCCTTTGTGACCTACACATTGCTTAATGGGTCTCAGCTCTTGAAATTTCCCTACAGTAAAGTAGCAGCCTTGGATTTCCTTTCATACAATAGTCTACAGAAAACCACTTTGCCTTTGTTTTAAGTGCATTATCTGCTTAAAATTATATAGACTTATGTATATATACATATATTTCATTCTTTGGTTGTTATTTTGTTTTTCTTCGATTGAGAGAGGCTTTCACATTGTAGTTCAGGGCTGTCCTTACATTCTTTTTTTTGGATTTATAGAGAATTTTATTTTACAAACACTGCCTCCAACCACAGTGGCTACAGGGATAGTTTTGTAATTAAGATATATAAAGATAATACTGAATTGTGAAGTCAAAGTGAAATTTCATGTGGAGCTGCTGTGCCACTGCTAACACAACACATGTGCATCATTTCAAATACATGCATGAATATTGGCAACAAAACACATATGCAGCATTTCATAAACATGCATGAATATTGGTAACATAACACATGTGCATCATTTTAAACACATGCATGAATATTGGCAACAAAAATCGTATGCAGCATCTCATATACATGCATGAATATTAGAGGGACACTTGTGCCTAACTAATACATTTATAAAATTCACACCTAATACATAATCTAGGATAGCATGTCTACACTCGAGGTTGGTTCACAACTGCTTTGTCAGCTTCTGAAAGCTAAACTGAGGTAAACTGGAAGATCATTCTGTGTTAGCCACACAAGTGCTAGAATTGCAGGTGTGTACCACTACTATGCCATATTTGTTTTTTCATTTTTTACCAATCAACCTGCTATTACCTACCAAGGCTACTACCTTTACTCTAATATAATGTTTCAGGAGTTGATATGTTAATTTGTATGTAGGTCATAGAAGCATTATATAAAAGGCAAAGGGAAACTGACAATTTTATAGACAATGAAAAATAGTTAAAGATATTAAGCAGAGAATAAATTTATCCATAAGATAATATTTTATATTTGAATTTAAAATAGATCATCAGCAGCCAAATAAGGAAAGATACTTAATGACAGAAACTGGAAGCAAGAAAGTCTTATCAAAATCTATTCCAGGAATCCAAGTAAGAGTTCTTAAGGTAATCATATAGGATGTCTTCCCACACCAACTAAAGTTGGAGTAAAAATGAAGAAGCATAATCCCGTAGTTCAGAGATGAACAATTTTACCCTGATAGCTTTTTGTTAAGGTAAAAGAAGTTTTTCTTACATGTATACTAAAGGGATATTTTCCAATAAAATGCAATGGAAACTCAAGATGTGTGTGTGTGTGTGTGTGTGTGTGTGTGTGTGTGTGTGTGTGTGTTCTAAAGATTTACTTATTTAAGAATCTGTGTGATGGTTTGTTCCTAAAATGCTCTCCAGAAATTTACATGTTTACACATTTAGTCCTCAACTTGTAGCAATGTTTGGGGGCAGTTACAGAAACATTGTGACATAGTCTAGCCCACAAGTCTAGTTGGGACATGAGGGCTACTAGCAGTAGTCCTGGAGAGGTATATCCAGCTTCTATTCTGGTTCCTTTAATTCTTCTTCTCTTTAGTTGTGATGTGAGCAGACACTAGCTCCTACAGGCAGAAATTAAATCCAGTGCAGCCATTAGACTTTCCTGTCAAGAACTGTAATCCATGAACCATGAGCCAGAATAAACATCTCTTCCTTAATTTTCTTTGTCATGTATTTGATAACCTTATAAAAAAAAACTACCTGATTACCAGCAGTGAATAAGTAGAACCCAAAGAAGAGGGCTGCTATGAGAAAATTAGCTAGGCTGGTTTATGCAAGGAAGACTGAATGGTGTTATAATGTGGGGTATACAAGCCCCAGTGTGATATAATCAGAACTTAGTGAACCATTCAAATGATAGCACAGAAGATGATGTAGTGAGCCAATAGAAATATAGACGGTAAGAACTGTGCAAATGTGATTACAAAGAACACGAATCCTATCAAGAATTGGACTAGAGGTCAAAGCGAGGCTGAAAGAGACATAGAAAGAGAGTCAGCAGAGTCAGGGAAAAGCCATGTAGTTATTGCTGGAGGAGACAGATGCCTGGGAAATTTAGCAGTAAAACATAAACCACATAGTGATGCACAGACTAATAGAAAGGGGTTCATTTGACGGGGGGGGGGGGGGGGGGGGGCTAAGTCAATGAGAAGCCATGTAGCTGCCTCAGGAAACAGATACTGGATGCCAGACCGAACCTTACTAGTAGGCCACAACCATATGGTAATACACAGATTGATAGAAATGGGTTGATTTCAGATGTAAGAGCTAGCTAGAAATGCATAAACTAATAGGCCAAGCAGTGTTTTAATTAATTCAGTTTCTGTGTGATTATTTCTGTTCTGGGTGGCTGGGAATGAACGAGCAGCCTCTGACTACAGAATGGCACCCAAATGTTTGGAACTGACGATGCCTTCCACCCACTTCAGGTTAGGGTGTTTGTATACTTACTCAGGAAAATAGCTGAGACCATTCCTGTGGCTTAGCACTGTCCACCCCTGTTTGGGCAGGAGGCAGGATCAGGTCTGCTGGGCATGCACAGGAGGGACAGCTTGGCAGATTCCCATGGCCATACACAGGGATATTTCCACACCATGCACTACATTGCATAGCAGATTTAGCTTTTACTCAAATAAAGAAAGTTCATATGTTTCTCCTAGGATCCTCATTGTAGACTGGTTTTCTTTACTTTATGTTTAAAAGCCACTTATGAGTGAGTACATACGATAATTGTCTTTATGGGTCTGGGTTACCTCCATCATTATGATGTTGTCTAGCTCCATCCATTTGCTGGCAAATTTCAAGATTATTTTTTTCTGCTGTGTAGTACTCCGTTGTGTAAATATACCACATTTTCCTTATCCATTCTTGGGTTGAGAGGCATTTAAGTTGTTTCTAGGTTCTGGCTATGAAAAACATACATGGATATAATATACATGGGAATTAGAAATAGACAAGACCTTCTGAGTAAATTAAGAGCCTGGAAACCATGAGAGAGGCTTGAAGGGGAAGGGAGAGAAAGGGAAGGGAGCAGAGAAAAACATATAGCTCAATAAATTCAATTTTAAAAAAAGAGGGTGTTACCCCGAGTTGAAGTGATAAGGATCACTCCCACCCTGCAGTATCAGAGGCACTGCATAGACCTTAACCATGTTGGACTGGGTAGAGCCAAAAGGGAAAAACAGCCTTAGTCCTAGCCACGACTAGCATTTTAAGAAGTGGTCCTGATCAGAAAATTAATACAGATACAGAATAAAGACAAACTAAGATGGAAACAACGGCTAAATGGGTCATGGTTTTGAATAAATAAATATACATAGGCTTGAGAGCAAGAGGAAAAAAATTTAGATAATTATAAAAGGAAGTAAATGGTTTTTAAAAAGTAAAATATCTTCTTTAAAGAGAGGGAGTACAGATAGTAATAGATTAAAGGATATAAGAAAAATAGGCCACATAAAGATGGAAAATACATAGAGAAACTGGATTATGCATGTTTTTGTGTTTTCTTTGAATTTTTTGACTGTGAATGAGGTAAGTACAGAGAGACATTTCTTTGTATGGGCTGCTAAGTTAAAGCAATATAAAGATATCTTGACTACAAAATTTGTGTCTAAGAATATGTTGCTTTAGAAAAGAGGTTCTGCTTTTGTTTCCAAAGAGGATAGAGACCTGTGGATTCCTTCCAGATTAATGTGATTCAATGAAACAAAAACCCTTTAATGGTCTCTGTAAACCCTAAAGTTGCTTTACCCAACAAAAAGCAGGAAGTAGTTTAAAGAGAACTACATCTAAATACCCATATATTGTTTATAAATGTGTGTTTACATTTAAAGGAGTATATGGTGAATATTTTGCAATGGAATGGATCTTAGTTTATTGATACAAATGTAAAGTCAATTTTATTACATGTATTTTTGCTCTGGATTAAGGCACTGTATTTGTGCAGCTCACTTAAAAATGTAATGTATAATTAAGAAATACAGGTTAATAGATAGTCCTCTATAATAGTCAAGCTTATAGTCATACTAGTTATATTTTCTAGATATACAGAGATATATTTCAGTTAGATAGGTATGTTGGAGGAGGGAGCCACTTGTTGGTTCCTTGCCACTTAACCCCAAAATAATCACACAGAAACTGTATTTTTAAATCACTTCTTGACCCATTAGCTCTACTTTCTTATTGGCTAACTATTACATATGAATTTAACCCATTTCTATTCATCTGTGTATTGCCACGTGGCTGTGAATTACTGGCAAAGTTTCAGCATGTCTGACTCTGCCAGCAGCTCCATGGTGTCTCTCTGACTCCCCCTCCTTTATCCCAGCATTCCATTTAGTTTTCCCCACCTAACTCTGTTCCCCTATAGCTCTTCTATAGGTCCAAAGTAGTTCCTTTATTCATTAATGGTAATCACAGCATATAGAGGGGAATCCCACATCATAGGTTCTTCAAACCTTTCAAAGACTAACAGAATATGGCATTTAAAATGTTTTAAGAACTTAAGATTTTCATGACAATGAGACACATCTGTTCCTGGCAGCACCAATCTACTTCAAGAGGATGATGAGCATCGAAAAGGCTCCTTATGGAGTTTAGACAAGAAACTGTTCTTGCCTGGACTGCTTGATGGTATGCTATATGAACTGGACTTGTAGGGCCCACAGAAAAATAACTACTGAACTTGCCTAAAGGTGAGACAGTAGTTCAAGGTTCCTGCTTCATGAATGAACTGCCAGATATTTTGCAGGACACAGAAGAAAGCAACTGATGAACTTTGCCAGTACAAAGCATATGAGATCTTCAAGTTTCCTGCTTCATAGAAAATCTTCTGGAAAGTATGGACCAGTAGGCTGAATATGGATGCCCCAATGTTACAGAAGAACTTGGGTGAATGTCCAGGCAGCAAGATGTTTTTGTCAATTCTAGAGTTTTGGAGGTTGCTTGCAGTGTACTTCCTGTTAAATTAGGTGGTGTCATGTTTTTCTGGGGTCTTTGATGGAGTTGAAGAATAAATTGTTATAATTATAGTTTTCCTTGTTATGATAAAAGATAAAGTAGATATAAATATTGTAACTACAATTCTTGCTTGATATCTGTTTTTTATATATAATTTTGCTATGTTAAAGTTAAACCATCCTTTTTATTTAGACAGAAAAGGGGTGGTGAGGTGGGAGGTGATGTAAGCTATCAGTATGTTTTACTGCCATTGGTTAATAAAGAAGCTGCTTTTGGCCAATGGCTTGACAGAGTAAAGCCAGGCTGGAAGAGATATATAGAGAGAGTAGGGAGAATTCATGTAGCCACCACTGAAGGAGACAAACTCCAGGGAAGTTTAACAGTAAACTACAAGTCCCATAGTGATGCACAGATTATTAGAAATAGGTTAATTTAAGACAGAGAGAGAGAAAGAGAAAGAGAGAGAGAGAGAGAGAGAGAGAGAGAGAGAGAGAGAGGGCAGAGTCAATGAGTAGCCATGTAGCTTCCTCAGGAGACAAACACTGGATGCCGGACTGAACCTGACCATTAGGCCACAATCACATGGCAATACACCAATTAATAGAAATGGGTTAATTTAAGATGTAAGAGCTAGCTAGAATTATGCATAAACTAACAGGACAAGCAGTGTGTTTTTTTCCCTTTAATCTTTATAGATTTTAATTCGAATAACATTTTTGTGAAGTGAGTATTTTGATACAGCTTTATTTTTGTAGCTATTTACCAGATCTATCTTTTCCCTTAATCTTTACTTTTGACTTTATAGTACCTTTATAGTGTCATACCAAGAGAAGCCTGGAAGGTTGCTCCATTCACTTTGCAGACAACAGAGGCCCAGTACCTCCACTATCCATTCACATGCTTAACATTCTGTGTGATTATTTCGGGTCTGGGTGGCCAAGAAACAAAGGAGTAGCCTCTCCCTACAAGTGCCTAGGAAAATGTTTTCCCAAGTTCTTTCTTGAAGACAAGCAAAAGTCATTGCAGACAGTCCAAGGAGATTAATCTGTATCTCACATTGCCAGCAGGACTTGGTATAACTCAATTAATGTAATTGTAAACATGCACAATTTGAGTTCAGACATGGAAGTTTGTATTTCAAACAATTATATTTGTGCTCAGGGAATGTTTATCAGGGTCAGACATCATTATTGCTGCTTCTCAGTGGGTAGTTTATGACTCTAAAAACTTACATTCCCATGGATATTCCAGGATATTGTAGATGCCATAATTGCAGGAAATTCACTAAAGTAGCTATAGAAATTTAGTAAAACAGGTTCAAGAGACAGCCCACATGTGGTAAAGGCAGTAAAGTGGAAGAGGCAGTGGCCTCCCAAGCCTATTATAGTCCAGATAATGACATGGAAAGACACAAATATTGAACATACAGCTTCAGGATTTGGTATTTGTACAGTTGAATTATCACCTAACTTTGGTCTGGTTTTTCCTTGCCATAACCCCTTTATTTCCTTTTTAGAATCAGGGTATTTACTCTTTGCCTTTGTGTATTGAAACTATGTGATTCTTTTACTTTTTTTTCAAAAGTTCACGATAGACAGTTTACCTAAGTTTCAGAAGGGAATTTTGAACAATTTGAGCCACTTTAGAAGTCAGACTGGGTGCATCTTATGTTACACATGTGCCACTTTGATACTTTGAGATTGAAATGTCTCAGTCAGCTCATGTAACCAAACATTTGGGCCACAACTGGTAGCATTGCTTTTTGGATATAGAGTCCAGTTGGCAGATGTAAACTACTATGGATGGCCTTAAATCCTATAGTTAAGCTCCTCATTATGTTCCCTTCTCTGGTCTTAATCAACTACCAAGACGTTGATATCCATAGCTTCCACCATCATACACTGAGTTCAACCCAGATGCCATACTCTCCCGTGCTGCAATACACTTTATC